>NW_027186296.1:884237-931737 GCF_028583685.1 Petaurus breviceps papuanus | reverse complement strand
TTTCGAGAGTAAGCATGCACATTTGGAAGGACATGTGAAATTGTAGACAGTCAAAAAAATTACTTTGGAAGAAAACATTAGAAGTTCTTCGTTAGAGTTATTAAAACAAAATGAGTTGACTTTTTTTTGATTACTGTAGATCCAATTACATTTAGTAGATGAACAATGTGTATAGTGTTTGACCAGGTACAAAAAAAAAGGTGGGGGGAGGGATTTAGAGGAGAGAAACATTTGCTTCAATAGAGAATTTTTGAAAGCACAGAGTTTGTCTCCAGTAATGTCTTATAATAATAGGTTCTAGTTACTAGGGGAGCCAGCTTTTTTTTTTTTTCTGTAGCCTCTAAATGAATAATATAACAGATTTTCTCATTGTCGTGGACAGTTACTCTACAGCAGCTTGAAGCTATCAAATGCAATCCAAGACAAGTCATTTCTTTCTAGGAAGGATTCAAACAAGCTTATCAGCACTGTTATCTATTTATAAATTATATATTTAAGAGTAAAGTAAGACAGACATAGCTGGAATGTTACACATGGGGAAACATGATTAAAGATATTCCAAATTACTCAGTCTAATCCTAAACAGCAAAACCTTAGGGCACTGGGAATTTCTATAAGAATTAAGCATTATATGCAATAAAAAGCTTAATTAGGTACTTTTAGATAAAAGGCAGAAATTCTTCCATATCTTTAATGCACAGGTTTTCCATATGTAAAATGTTTTTCTTGCTTAAATGTTCTTTGTTCTCTTCAAAGTTTTAAATCAATGAATTCATCAAAAATCACCCCCAAAATAATATGTTCAGTGCTTTCACATCCAGTGTTTCCCGTATTAAGCATCTTGAATTCATAGGAAGCAATGAAGATGTGCATTGTTGAGAAAGATGGAAGTTTTGTTAATCTAATCTGCTAAATTTAAAGACCCAAACTTTATGATCTTTCTTTAACTTAGGTTTATCAGTGCTCTAAAAATAGACTTATGGATTGTTAACTTCAGCCTATGTCGCACACTGACATCTTAGTTCCAAGAGATTACCCTGTACCAATCATACAAAGTAACTATCTGCAACCCCTGGAAAATGTGGTGGTATACCTTTTTCTTAGGTTGGAGGAAAATAAGTTCAAAGTGAGTTATAAAATTATCACCATTTGAAATCTAAAAATAGGACAGAGGGAGATCCTTGCATCTGACATTTATAGAAGTTTGAGAAAGATCCAACTGAACAAAGTGAATAAATCAGATGTATCTTGATCTTGTAATGACTTACGGAGTCATCACCACTTCTATTACCGTGGATCTGAAAAATTAGTTACTTAGCTCCAGTTGCAGCATGTAAGCATCTCCATAATTAAAGTTGCTGGCCATAAAAATAGTGGCCCTTTGAAAAGGAATCAAATTTTAACTGCAAAAAGAATCGGTGAGAGAAAGAATCTGATAATGAAATAATGTCGGTCTAGATTTCAAGTCTAACAAAAGTTCTTCAAAGTTTTGTTGCTATACCAAAAAAAAAAGGAAAAATTAGCAAAACTTAAAAAAATGAGAGTTCTCTCTAGAGGACATATGACAATATGACAATATTCACAACGACATATACTTGTCCATGATTTCGTAAATCAGCCCTAGAGAGTTGTCTGTGTCATAGGGTGGGATTTGAACTTGGGTCTTCTCTTCTTGATGTTAAGTTCAGCACACAGTCCTCTATACTGTGTTGCCACTATATGAGAGTTAATACTTTTTACAAAGCAGTTAAAATTCTGTGCTGATTGGCATCTAATCCACATTGCCTTCATCATTGTCCATATTCATCCCTCTTAATATCTTATATGGATGCAGTCTTCCATTTACCTCTTCACATTCCCCAAACCAGGATCTACAAACACAGCAGTTGTCCTCCTCACACTCTCTTCTAAGAGTGAGAATCGAGTAGAATGTCAGACCAGTGGGGGCTGAGTAGCTTAGTATTGAATATCTAAGGAATGGAAAGTCTAAGTGTCCTATAAGGGAATGATCTAGTGGGCCAAAAGTGGTAGAATTCCAAGACAGTAGCAACTAACCTGTATCTGAATTAGGATAAATGGTTTCTATGTATGATCCATAATCCTCTTTCTTAGTCTAGCTCCACTTGTCTCCAAATCTAGACTTAACACCATGGTCTAACACCTTCATGACTCACAAACCCCACAACAGAAATTCTCCATTCCCTGCTCTTCCTGCTAAGCTACAAACCCTGATATGTCAAGATAGAAAGAACCTAAAACTCCACTCCACTGCACAACTCCAGACATTTTTACTGGCTTTCTCCCATGTTTGGAATCTTTTCCCTCCTCATCTCTGTCTCCTGGCTTCCCTGGCTTCCTTCAAGACCCATCTAAAATCTCTCCTATCTATCACAGAAGACTTTTTCCCAATTCCCCCTTAATTCTAATGCCTTCCCACCATGGTTTCCAATTTATCTTGTGCATAACTTGCTTATGGCATAGTTTTTTTTTTGCATTTTATCTCTACCATTGGACTGTGAGATCTTTTGAGAGTAGGAACTGCCTTTTTCCATATCCCTAGTGCTTAGTACAATGCAAATAATAGGTGCTTAATAAATATTTAGGGATTGACTCACTAGGTAACTCCTACCATCAGATTTGTGCTCCTGGCCTGATACTAAAAACTGTTATGAAAAGTTAAGAAAAAAGAAAGAAAAAGAAAATAACTGAGCAGAGACTATTTCCTTTTTGTCTGGCATACAGTAGGCACTTAATAATTTTCTTTCATTGAATTGTTGAATGTCACATAACTTCAAACCATATTCTAACTCTTGCTCTCTCCTACTTTCCTGGATTCCAAAATTGGCTTCCTTGGATTCCACACTTCTGTCCATTAATACTTGCTTTTTCTTCCTTCCCCTTCTATTTCTGAAGACACATCCCCAATTCCTTGCTAAAGCTAATTCTTCTGGCTCTGACCTTGATCATATCCCTTCCCTTATGATTCCTCCAAAACATTGTTATATGTATGAACCCCTCTCTTTTGGACATTTTCAATTTTGTCTCCAAGGACCTCTTCCTATCTACTCACTAGCACACTCTGATCTTTCTAATTTGATAAAAGCTTTCTCTTGGTTCTTATAACCCATTTCTCTACTCCCTTTCAAATGAAACCTCTTGAAAAAGTTGTCTACAACCAAGGCTAAAAAAACCAAATCACCCACCCTTTCTTCAACCCCTTGTGATCTAACTTCTATCTCCAGCACTTTAGTGAAATGACTTTGAAAAGGTCACTAGTGATCTCTTACTCACCAACTCCGTTAGCCTATTTTCAGACATCATTCTCTTTGATCTCTCTGCAGGCATTTGGCCTTGTTAGCTACTTCTCATTTCTGGATATTCTGTTCTTCTATGGTTTCAAAGACGTCATACTCTCCTGATTCTCCTATTTCATCTCTATCCATTCCTTCTCCGACTCCTTTGATAGAAGTTCATTGTCATCCTTTTCCCTTTAAGGTTAGTGGTGACCTGAGGTTTTGTCCTTAGCACTCTTCTCTATCTATTCTCTCCCTCATTCACCTCATTGACCAACTATGTAGATGTTTCCAAATACATTTCTCTAGGTTTGACCTTTTTATACTGAGCTCCAGATCAAAATTTTTAATTGCCTATAGGAAAAATACAGTCTGTACTCCTATCCAACTCATGTGAAAAATTGAAATGATCTTTCCCACAAAACTCCTCCTTTTGAATTCATCATTTTTGGTCAGTGGTAGCATCATTCAATGCAATCTCTGATGGTAGAAAATTTGTTAACTTTTCTGTTTTCCTCTCTTCTCATATGTAAAGAGCCACTAAGTCCTGTTATTATCTCTCTGTAAGATCTCTCACATCCCCACCCCCACCCCACCTTCCATTATAAATGACTATGTCACTCTCATAGTTTAAAAGCCCTTAGGAGTCTTCCTGTTGTCCATAGGATAAAATACTATAGAACTCCTTGTTCTGACATTTAAGAACTTCCCCATCTGCCTCCAATATCCTTTTCCAGCTTTGTTTCATACTATTCACCATTTTATATTCTAGCCAAGCTTGTAATTTCTTGACTTTATGCTTCCTTGTCTCTCCTCTGACATTGACTTCTTGCCAGGCACCTTTCCTCAAAACCAGAGACTATGCCCTAGAGTACTGAACCTCCTCCTGGGTTGGGTGCCCCTAGTCTTGATCTCATGGCCCACCATGTCTAGCCATGCTTCACTTGACTTCCATGTGTTTTCTCCCCAGCTGCCTTTCTGATACATTTGCAAGCTCATTATGAGGCTTTTCCTTCCTTCCTAATGATGATTCCTATCTTAATGATGATAATGAAAGCTAGAATTTATATATCACTTGAAATTTTACAAAATGCTGTACATATGCTGACTCTTTGATCTTAACAACAACCCGGTGAAGTAGATGGTATTGTTATTCTCAGCTTATAGATGAGAAAAATTAGTCTGAGACAAGTTAAGTGAATTTCCCTGAATCATATAGTTAGTAAATGTCTGAGGAGAAATTCAAACTCAGGTCTTTCTGATTTCAAGTCCAGTGCTCTTACTCTACGGTATCACCTAAATGCATGGTAAAGTTCAGACTCCACAGCCTAGCATTAAAGGCAACTTACAATATGCTATCACTCTACCTTTCCAGCCATATTTCACGTTGCTTCTCTCCAAGTGCCTCGACTATTTGCTGTGATCCACTCATACATGGGGTTATCCCACTTCTTTGCTCATTCTGTCTTTTATACTTAGAATGTCTTTTCTGTCCTTTATGCCTGTTGAATTCTTACTCATTGTTTAAAACTCAGCTCAAATATCACTTGTTCCTAAAAGCCTTCCCATATTCCTCTAACACCAATGGGTAATGATCTCTTGTACCCTAGACCACATGCTGCATTTTTCTTATGTGTATATCATGTATTATTTAGTATTGTCTGTGTAAAACAAAAAGCCACTTATGAATGCCATGAAGTCTTTCTCCAAAATCTCAGCATGGCATGTAGTTGGCCTTGTACTTTAGAAATCTATGCCAGTAAAGTAAAAATTGTAGTAGTTCCTGCTAAACCAGAATGGTTCTAAATGAGGAAAATGAAAAAAAAAACTGGGTGGATTGTCTTTTGTTTAAGGATCAATCTAGCTAAGTTCAGAGGAGCTCATTACCAAAAGATTGTTCGCTTTATGACGAAGTTTTTGACAACAGAAAGCTGTGAAGATGCTTTATTTATTGCTAGTTCTATTAGTGATGAGTACCCACACTGATGAAATTACAGACCTTTAGAAGTATCAAAAAATATATTTTCTTTCTCTGTATCATATCCCCCTGTAAGATTTGAAGCTACATGAGGGCAGGGATCTATCTATTCACTTTAAGATTTTATTTACCCAGTGCTTAGATCTAGAGATCTAGACACAAGGAGTACCTAAAGGATATTTGTGAATTTAATTTCTTTTCTCTAGTCAATGAATCATCCATGTGTCTGTTAATATGTAAGTCTTTAAATATAATTATCAAAGTATAGATTAACATGCATATTAATATTCATAGGTACAAAGACTGACATATGAAAATATATGTACAAAAATATTTTCAGAAGAGAAGCACTTAGAATCAAAGAGTTCTGGTGGCACAAATCACAAAATTCAACTAATACAACCTCTTCCTCTACCCCATTCACAAAACCTGCCCATTCAGCCTTACTTTGAATAACTCCAATAATAGGGAATCCCCTCAATGAGGCTCCCTGTCCCACACCTAGAATGTCTAGTAGGGTCAGAAAAATCTCAATGAAGATTTGTTTCTATAGAAATTAGTTTGTGAGCATGAAAACTTCAAAATTAATTCAGAAATTTTAGAAGATTTTTTCTTTTGAAATAGAAATTAATCTATTCATAATAAACTTGGGTTTTTAATCTAAAAAAGTTAATGAAAGTGACTGATTCAATGATTGAGTTTCTTTTGAAACATACTTTGGTTTGGAGACAAAGCAATGGGCTGTTTCATCCTGTTTAAATGTAAAACTTATTTTAAAGGGGAAATGTTTTCCCTTAACTTTTGAAAACATAAGCTTTCTTGTGCCATAATGAACAAAATAATAGTTACAACAAATCAGCTACTTAAAAGTAGACCAAAATAATAGTTTAAAAAAATCTTGACAATTCTAGTCAATCAAACTTTCATCTTAAAATAGACTATTCAGACAAATGATTTTTTTGAAGTAATTAGCCAAACTAGGATTAGAACCCAGGGCTTCTGATTTTTAGAATATAATAAGTCTTTTAAAGCAGTAATATCAAACACACAGCTGTGTATTGGTAAGTGGGAAATATTTAATGAAATAAATAAAATGTAGATAATGTTAATATATGGTTTTCCAAGTCAGTATGTACCTGCAGGAATACTTATGTATGGTTTAGTGTCCTTTATTTTCATTTGAGTTGAATATCACTGCTTTAAAGCACAGTAACAACTAAGAATTAACTTGACCAGAAATGTTAGAGTTTTTATCCTATGTCATCAGTGACAAATTATTGTTGAATATATAGAATCATTCCAAGGATCTGAATATCATTAACCAAATTGACAGATAATTTGAATCTCTAGCTCCTTGAACTCAAACTCAAAGATCTTCCTCTAGTATTCAACTAATAACTTGGTCATCTCATCAACTACCTTGAGACAAGACTTATTATCCATTTTATGCACAACACATTGATAGTACCATAAAATCTAATATTACAACTTGCCTTGCTCAGAAACTGGCTTATTTTATCAGGAAAGAAATATGATTTTTCTCAAATATTTTCAGAAGTTCACTTATGAAGTAACTATTTCAGTTTTATTCAAAAAGTGTTTCCTCCATCTGTCGTTTTTTTTTTTTAACAAGCAATAGAAGTAAATAGAGTGTATGGTTTCTAAAAAATTATGTCAGTGTTAGGATAGACCCTACAGATCTATCTGGTTGAGAAGATAGTTGAAAGATTATTTACATGAAATATCCTTTAATATTCATTCAGCCCATAGTTTAAACTGGAAATCTTACCTTGCTAGTGGTCTTTTTTTATGCTGGTACACATTAATCTAATAGGGACATTTAAAAACAAAGTAAATCCATGTGTTCATCCTCTGCAACTCTCAAGAAAAATTTAGTTTAAATTACTCACAAATTCTAATTTTATCCTGGTATAACCCTAGGGGATGTATAACTAAATAGTGTTTAATATAGCTATGAAGAATCCACAAAAAACTCATCCCTTATGTTTTGCTACTAATCTGTAAAATGCCATGCTGATTTTCTATTAACATAGAGGATGTCTAATTTAACTCTTCTAATTATATGCTTGTTGCTAACTAGGTGAAATTTGGGAACTAGTGATTTTTACTACTTTATCCTTTACCTCATTTATTAAGAATAAGTCTTCTTGTGGTAATATACCCCTTATAATAATACTAGAGACCACTGCCCTAGATTGCAAAATGGAATGGACCATCCCCAGTTCTATATGCTAAATGTCTAGATGTCCCCAGGACCTCTCAGCAATAATAAAGTCACAAAAATGGTTCTCGAATAAGTATTTACATTGCCTTGCTATTATGGTATTAAGAAACCTTTGAAAAACCATCATGTCTAAGGCATAGAATGCCCTGCCCATTTGTAGAATTTGGGGGGGGGGCTCATTTAGCAATGAGGAAAAACCCATTTTGGCAACTTGTGATTTCTGAGTTGGCAATCAATTCCTGGTACCACTTACAATCTCTTCTACTACTGCCTTACAGAATAAGTATCATAGCCATTGACTCAATGTAAAGTGTAGCAGATATGCCCTGAAGAACTTCCATAAGGTCCCTTATTGTTCTCTTCTGTCTCTATAAGGAGATGTGAAGTTTTCTTTACAAGATTGACTCTTGTTAACAAGAGTAAAGCCTTTTTTTCCTGGCCTTATATTGGTGATATAACCTTGATAAATTGTGAACTAACCTAACCATATATATTCTTTGGTCCACTGATAGCATATTGGGAATTTGAGGCCAATTCAAACGTCCTTTGACCTTTTCTTTAAAAGAGTGTCTAAAGCACCAGAGCTAGAAAGTTATGGAGATGGGAGAACAAGGCTACACCTACAGAATATACTTAACTCTCTGGAGGGAAGATTGCCTCCACATGCTCTCTCCAGGAAAGGATGCAGGCTTAGCGGAGGAAGAACCAATCAGTCCCAGAATGGAAGTGGGCAGAGGGAATGGTGGGACAATGAGGAATAGCTGTGCCAAATTTCCATGAACCCAGAGAAGGACTTATTGAACAGTGCCAAATTTATGGACCCAGCAAGATCCAGATTGGAAGAACAGCAAAGGATGGAGTTATGATATAGAGGAGCAAATCACAGCCCCATGTCTAGTGCTGTAAGTCCTGTGCTCAAAACCCATTTCTGATGCTATGTATGTGAACTTGAGCAGATTAAACTCCTTGATTCTCACTCTCCTCATCTGTAAAATGAAGAGGGTGAACTCCAGGGCCTCCAAAATTCCTTTACACCCTATATCTATGACTGCCTTGCCTTTTACTAGTATCGTGAGTTATGTAGTTCCAAATAAAGGGAAGACAAATTTCTATCATTCCCAAAGTTCTTTCCTTAGAAGAAGAGGGTATCTCAACTCCAGTGTAGTAATATGTCTGGAGAATGATGTAGGATCTTAAGAGAGGACAGAACCCTTGAAGAAGAAAGATAGATTTGACTTTTATGGGCTTATATGTGAATCCTTTGTATTATTTGTCAGATAAAAGAAAGCCTGTCCTGTATTTCATTCAATGTTAGGCTGATTGCTTGCATGGGAGCTGAGGGTTCTTTACGTTTTCTCTAAATACCTAAAAATGAGCCAAAATACACTCCCAGGGGAATTCTGGACAGGGACATGAAGAGAGAGGGACAGAAAGAGAGAGAGACAGAGACAGAGACAGAGACAGAGACAGAGACAGAGAGACAGAGACAGAGAGAAACAGAGAGACAGAGAGACAGAGAGACAGAGAGAGAGAGACAAAGACAGAGAGACAGAGACAGACAGAGACAGAGAATAACTATAGAGAAATCCCCAAGAGTGTACCCAACCTGTATGAACCCAGAACTAGGGTTCTGGGCCACAGGTTTATATAAAACCTCATTTACTATACATTAGTAGGTCCTAATTCAACCTTAAGATTGAAACTAAAAGGCTTCCTGATAGAGAGAAAGAGGGAACTTGTCCAGGGCAATTTAAGCTACAACCACCACCTCAGAGGCCAGTGGACACAGTCTAGGGACAGGGCTCCAAGAATAGTAGAATTGCCCCCATATCCCCAGGCCAGAAGCCATGATTCTGGCTAGCTCCACAATTATCAGTCAAGGGATCCATTCTCGTGGAGATATGATTTAGCAGCCCTCTGAAAGTGATTTCATTTTCAGCCTCCTCAGCCTGCACAGTTACTGAAAAGAAAGTTCTCATGGCCTACCTGAATATCAGAAACAGATAATTTCTTATTAGTTAGAATTTTGTGGCTGTACCCTAAGGACCACTGGACCTTTCCATTTAACATATAACCAAAACCTCTTATACATATTTCCTCCCTCTGAGAATGTGAACTCCTTGAGAGTAGAAACTGTCTTTCATTTCTCTTTACATCCCCAGTGCTTAGCCCATTGTAAGCATTTAATAAATGCTTTTCTACTCATTCATTCATCCATTCATTTATTCATTCATTCAGTCAGATTGGCAATGATAGAAATCTATTCCTAAATAAAGAATTAACATCCCCCCAAAAGTAAACATACGGTAATGTAATACAGAAAGATTACTTTTGCAATTCTTGAAGATACAGTACACTTAAAGGATCTGTAATTTTATCTCTGTATTTCCACAATAGAAACAGATTTCTACCCTTCCATTCTTTAGGAGTCTGTCTGATGAGTCGATGTGGACAAAACATTAGAAAATTAAGAACTAGTGGCTAACCATTTGGTGGTAAACTTAGATGGCCATCAGAAAACAGTCCAACAGTCCATGCATTCATTGACACATTTGTTTCACAGATAATACCAGCCCTTTAAATCTCCTAAAAGCAATCTTCCTGATTTGAGAAAAATTTATAGAGTCCTGAATAATGCCTAGAAAGTTCTTTAGCTTCTTGGTTCTCAATGAACATTGAAATGGAAGACACGGGGTATAAGCATTCACAGATAGCTAGCAATTATGCTCTAAGACCTAGCTTTTACCTTTTACTCACCCATGACTTTAAAATTAAAAAAAAGATCTTTCAATATATGATATTATTATTGCTTATAGTAATAAAAACACATTTCTATAGCACTTCAAGGTCTACAAATGCTGTCCTTACAACCACTCTGTGAGTTAGCTAGTCAAGTATTGTGGATAAGAAAAGTAAGGCCAAAAGAAGTTACATTGTTTTCCCAGAGTCACAAAGACAGTGAATAAACTAGGAATTGAACCCAGGTTTCCTGACATTAAGTCCAGAGGAACTTCTAAGCAGTGGATTGAGTTGAAAGTAAGTAAAGAGCAAGTTAACTTTTAACTCGAGGATCAAATAAAAAATGTATGTAGAGTGCTATCTAAACAAAAGTTTTAATAAATAGTGATTATTATAAATATCCAGATTGAATTGTAAATTCATTTGATCCCAGACAATATATGTTCTTTGAACACATATGTTCTCAAGAACTCAAAAACCGCAACAACAACAAAAACCAAATAATTCTCCTTCTTCAATGATAGGAAATAACATGAATATCTGATTCACTTATTTTTAGGCACTCAGTATATGTAATTATAACAAAAATAATATTCCAATACAAAGAAGAGTCAAAGTAAAGGATGCCATTAGAGATGTGGGATTAAAAAAAATGTGGACTGGCAGTACGACAAAAGCTAGGCTGGACCACTCAAGTGCTCCATCCCAATTGTTGAGAAAGATGCCTAGCACACAATAAGGTGACTGCCTCTGGCAAATCTATGGGAGGACATAAACAAGAGCTGCACAACATGGTCAAGCATGTATGCCTTGTAATTTGCCTCATTGAAGTGAATTAAGATCAATGGGACCACAGCTCCATTTTAATAAGACCTGTGATTTTTACTTATATGTTGCTGTTCAGTCATTTCAGTTGTGTCCAACTTTTTCTGACCCCACTTTGAGTTTTCTTGGCAAAGACACTGGAGTGGTTTGCCATTTCCTTCTCCAACTCATTTTACAGCTGAGGAAACTGAGGCAAACAGGGTTAAGTGACTTGTACAGGGTCACACAACTAGAAAGTATGTGAGGTTCAACTCTGCTTGACTCTAGCCCTGGCACTCTCTCCATTGCACTGCCTAGCTGCCCCTTAATACACACACATATGTGTGTATACATTATATGTAAAATTTCAATAATAATAATCTATATTTTTCTATAGCTCATTAAAGTTTACAAAGCCTGTTTCTCACAACAGTCCCGTGAGACACTGTCAGCAATAATATCCCTATTTTACAGATAAGGAAACTGAAATTCAGAAACACTAAGTGACTGAATTGTCCATGGTTATAGTGCTACTAATTGTTAGTCCTAGCATATGAATCCAAGTTTCCTAACTCCAAGTCCAGCACTCTTTTAAATGTGTAGTCTCTGAAGGGTTGAAGAAATGAAATCTATTTCATTTAGAAAAAATTTAGGAAGAAAGCATTCTAAAGTATTTCAGAAGCACTATAGAAGTCTACACAAATTTTTAAAAATCCCCTCTACAGGCAGTGTGAGGAAGATGCTTGAGATAAATTTTATTGACATTCCTGCAAAAAGGAAGAAGTTTTTTGGTCCTCAACTATCCAGATTAATAAACTACATTGAGCAATGTCACTGAATAATACCTCAGTTCTCCACTTTGACTGTGTAGACACCATCTGTATTGCCATGGAGCTTAAGAAAAATCAGGTTTGAGAGCCTTTATGCCTGAGAGAAATTCTATTGCATTGGAGTATCAAAGGCCATTGTCCTTAAGAAATCCTTCTGAAACTCTATAGGTTTTAGGAGAGCTGGGATTAACTTCCCTTTAAACCACAAACCCAATCCAGAGAATAAAAATCAACAAACAAAGTACAACATTTCTTAAAAAGTAATAAATTATCTATTGTCGGTATAAATTTGATGTTAAGCAATGAAATTCAAGATGAAGGTTTAAATTGAAAGATAACTGTATCATACATGACAGACATTTTAAAACCCAACAAAAGCAAAAAAATTCTTGAATGAAGGACATAGCATCATTTTGAACATTGAATTGCAGGTTTGCTTTCAATCTCAGACCAATGTTAAAGTCCTTCTCTACCTATGATCTTTCATAAGCAAATACTAAAAGGTTTTGATTTCAGGTTTAAGAGAGATCATAGGATATAGAATTAGAAGGGTCTTTAGATAACATTTAATCTAGCCTCTTTTTTCACAGATGAGGAAACTGAGACTCAGAGATCAAATGATTGCCCAAAGTCAGAACAATTCACATAGTCCCAAAGCAAAGTTTACCCTTTGTCCAATAAACAGAGATCAGAACCCCTTGGGCTGCTTCTCTCTTTAAACACCTCATTTACCACAGCAAGTTGTGCATTGTGGGCAATCGAAATTAGGTCACAACATCTAGATATGAGGCTTTATGATTCTGACACTACTACAGTCACAAAGCCATTCCCTAGAGATTGTTTTCAGAAACAGTACTAGAAGTCAGACTAAAGAGATTGTCAAGAAATCCCTTGGAGAGAAAATATTGCCAAAGAGAAGATGGTTCTACTTTATTTTGTCATAGAGGAAAAAAAAATCAATCTCACCAGAATACATAGAACTACTTTTCTGTGAGAAATTCAGTGGCCCTGAAATATTCAAACAATAAAGAAGACCCATGTCATGGTTTAAACATTTTAGAATGACCTTCAATGAAAGGTCTTGGTATTATTTTATAGCTTCAATTTTTTAAAGTCAGAGGGAAAAAATGCTAAGAGGGGCAGAGCCAACAGGGTCTCATTTTGAATTTATTTTTGAAAATCCATTGAAGGAACACTTACACATGTTGATTAAGACATCTTAGTGAGCAAACTAAACAAAAAAAATCTGGAAAATATTATTCCATTCTTATCAAAGTACATTTAAGCATACGAACACATTATGAGAGATTTCCTTGGTCATGTTAGTTTTTAATTGCATGCCTTACTGATGACATCAGATTTTTTCTTCTCTTTTTTTCTTTTTTGGAGGGAAATTAGGGTTAAGTAACTTTCCCAAGGTTACATGGCTAGTGTTTTGTAGTGTTTGTGTGTGTGTGTGTGTGTGTGTGCACGCATGTACACGCTAAGTGTCTGAGGCCAGAACCAAACTCGGGTCCTCCTGACTCCAGGGCCGGCACTTTACTCTTTTTCTTCTTTCAAGTAAAAAAAAAAAATGTGTGGTAGGATTTTTTTAATATCATCACAAAACCAGGTATGTTGTTGCCATAATGGCATAAAGTAAAATTGTTTCATATGCATTAATATAATTACTTAATTCTTGACCAAGCTTCTTAAAATGAAGCTAGAAAGGATCTCAAAGGATATTCAGCATGTTCTTGGAAGCAACATAATACAAGGGAAAGAGTGCTGACTGAAGTCAGGGGGTCTGAGTTCAGATCTTGCCTTTGATACTGACTTCTTGTGTACCCTTGGGAAAAGGATTTAACCTCATTCAGTTACAGTTTCCTTGTGTGTAAAATCACAAATTGGACTAGGTGACCGAGGTCCCTTCTAGCTCTGTATTAGTGATTTTATAAACTAGAGTCAGAATCATCACTTCAAAGTCACTGCTGATTATTTATTGTTTAGAGTGCTGTCTGTAAACCAGGGAGATCAAAATTTAAGTCTTTAGTCAATGATAGTTTTGCTTCTTGCCACCCTATTTCTTTACCCTACAACTTGATCCAGTGGATTTGGACATCAAAAATTTTTTTTAAGAAAAAGAAATTGCTTTTTTCAAAAGCACAAATCACTGCATTATAATCTTTAACAAGAGGCAAATGGTAATTCAGGCTGCAAGTTTAAGTTGGAGAAATAAAAATAAAAGGTTGCCAATAAAGAAATAATAGAAAGGTGGCAGCCTTTTGATTGTAAAGGTGACATGGGGTTTTAATGATTTTCTCAGGGCAACAAGTTACCCTCATTAAATTTTACATCATTTGTGATACACCATTTTATTCAAAAAATACCTGACAATTATGAAATGTTAAAAGAAAAAAATTAACTTTTGAGGGTTTATTAAGAAAAAGAGAGGGGTATTTTATAGATGCATTTTGGATAATTTTTGAAATGTTTTATTTAAAGTGTTCAAGTGCCTAGGGATTTAGCAAACCATGTGTCTGCATATGGATGAGATACCCCACAAAAAAGTCTCATTCCAAGGAATTACAATGTTTTTAAATAATTAGAAAACAGAACAATGAGACAGGGGGTGAAAAGATATCTTTTGCCTACTAAAGGTATATCTTCTTTCCTGGTCCATATTTGTTATAACATCACAGAACAAAGAAGACACCAAGAAAGCAAAGATTTCCTTTTGCCTTAAATCTCTCCCAAATTCAACACATTTCCTTAATTCTCCTTCAAAGTACTTTCATGGTGGGGAAAGACAGAGTAGTTAGTCCAATGCCATTCTCAGCAAAATTTTATAATATTCCATTCTAAAATGGAAGAAAAATTTACAGAAAATAAAGTGTTTAAAATACAGAAGGCCTTAAAGGCACACACATAGAACAATGTCAAAAAAAAACTCCAATCAAACTCAAATATTGGTTCTCTAGAGTCTATAGGTAATCCAATATCCTTCATTTATCAAGATTCTAAACTATTGGAGTTAATTGTCACATATTTTCTCTGAGAAATATCAACAGGCCCTTCAATTTACAGAAAGTTGATCAGCTTTCCCTACGATATTAACTCAACAAATTCTGATGTTATCATAGCCCATAATGAGGAGACCCCCTACCAACTAAAGAAACCATATGTCAATCTACATATAACCTCCAAATTTGTTGCAGATTATTAGATGTTAACTCATTGTCAGAAAATTTTATACATTCATCTAAAACATCCATTGATGGTCTGCCACATGTAAGGAATTGTGGAGGTATATGCTGAAATATACACATAGTAGATATCGAAATCTACCTCTGCAACCGACATTTCACTTCTTATTTTCTGCTATTTATTCTTGGCTAAGGACACTATAACAAACTATATAGGTGTTACCAGGCAAGATGGATGGAAAGAGGCCAATAAGCTTAATTATGGAAAAATTCAGAAAGAAAAAGAAGAATTATCTTGAATGTAAAGTTAGAAGTGTTAAGGTAGTTTGAGGCTAGAGAAAACCTTGGCCAAATGGCAAAATCTTCAAGTATTACTGCTTCTAGAGTAGGAGAATTTATGTGAGACACAGGTGGGCATATAAATAGGTTTTCTGCTGCTTATTAGCATGACACAAGATTTCAAGGTCTCCAGCACTTCACAGTAGAAGCATCCTGTTCATGTCACTGAGGGGAGGAAGTGAGGAAATGGTCTTAATATGCCAAAGTACTTATCAATGTGCTGATTGATATACTGGATACTTTTCTCTTTTAATATAATAAATCTTAAAAAGTGTTAAAGTGGAAAGAATACTGTATCATGGGGCAGAAATCCTGGGTTTGAATAGAGGTGTTTCCACTTACTACCTGTGTGACATTGGACCAATCAATTAACCTCTCTGGGTCTGAGTTTCCTCATCTGTAAGATAAGTGTGTGTGGGGGGGGGGGGGGGTTTAAGAGAAGGTGACTTTTAAAGTCCCTTCCATTCAAAAGCTGTTTTTTAAAAATCCTATGATTTTTTAAGTCCATAAATTTTGAGTTGGAAGGGCCTTTAGAGATCATAAAGTAGTCCAATTTCCTCCTATTCCAGCTGAGGAAGTAGAAGCCCAGAGAAAGTCAGGGATTTGTACAAGGTTGGAATCCAGATCTTCTGATTCCAAATTCGGTCCCCATTCCACTTTGAAACACTGCCTTAACTGTGCTTTGATATAGCCAGAATCCAATTTTGAATGCAATCCAATCTGAAAATAAAATTTTCAGATAAAGATATTTCTGCTTTTACAGTTGAAGTCAATGAGAAAATGCATTTTCTTTTATAGCATAAATGAAGGATACCTATGTTAGAAAATATTAGGTCATGCTTAGAAATAGTATGGCACAATGGGTTATAAAGAGAAGAAAAATTTATAGCATTAGTTCTTAACCCTGGGTCCATAGTCCCCATGGATGGATTTCAGAGTTTGTGAACTTGGATGGAAAAACAACCCTATATTTTTATTTTCACTAACCTCTAATTGAAATTTAGCATCTACATCAAATATTAAAACAAACAAATGAAAAAACATTATTCTGAGAAGGGGGTCAATAGAACTAATTTTATTCTTCCAAAGAGGTCTGACAAATAAAAAGATTCAGAATCCCTAATTTATAGTTTTACTTTTAAATTACCTGAAGCTAATAGTGAATGAATTCATCCTCTGTATATATTGGTTCCCCTTTGATAGCTCCTAATCCTGGCCCCACCATTTCTTAACCAATAGAATACGGGTAAGTTGTTGCTCAATTGTGAATCCAGGCAAAATGTTCCCAGGCAGTCCCAGACCTGGTTATATAGTGATCATTTCTGATACATTCCTGTACTGGTGGTCTATAGAAAAGTGAAATGGGGGCAAGTTCAGGCTCTGTAGTTCTTGTCCCTAGAAGATTTCCAGCTGGCTCTATTTCATCTCACAAGAATGGCCACTCAACTGTCAATGAAAGTGAAATCATTCATCTGGCTCTTCCTTCCTCTCTCATATACACCTGTGTAGGAATTACTCTTTCATGACTTTGCAACAAAATTTACTGATCTTTCTCTCAAGAAATAATTTTTAAGAAGGTTCTTCCTCAATATAATATGTAGTGAAATGAGTTTAGCAATAACTGAAACTGGACTCTAGATTGTAAACTCTTCAAAGGTACAATATATGTATATAAATACAGATCCAGGTAAAGATAGAGATGATAGAGGTGGAGAGAGAAAGAGATAAGAGAGAAAGGGAAATATCTAAATGTCTAATACAGTGCCAAATACCCAGGGGACATTCAGCGCATACCATTTGATTAAGATAATGGTTATGAAATATGATTATAAGGAGGGTTTCAGTTAATAGAGCAGTTCATACAAGTATGACCAGAGTACAGGAGACTTAGGATTTTATAGAGAATTTCTTTTTTCTCTTCAATTTGGGAAATTATTCTTGTATGCATTAATAACAAAAGTCATCTTCCTAGAAATATGCACCAATATTATTTTCCCATAGAAATTTAGATGCATGATTGACTTATAGTCTGCCACATGGAATTTGGATGAAGCCCAAAGTTACTCCAAACAACAGCTAGCTTGAGCAAACCACTAAGGAGAATGTCAGATATGAAGTATGAGAAGCACAGAAAGGGAGAAATACAAAGGTTAACCCCTGCATAAGCCTGACCTGACCAATAGCATGTCTCAACAACTTTGTTAAATATGTTGTAACCAAAATCCACTATAATGTCTGAAAACACATTTGTAATACTGTTCCAAGTGGAGTTGTTTTTTTTCTGAAACATTATTTCACTGAAATTTGTGTTTTCCTAAAGATGAGTAGTAACAGTAAATAATAGCTTACCTTTATATAGCACTTTACAATTTACAAAGCACTTTTCTCAGAACAATACTGTGGGTTAAAAATTTCTTTTTTGTAGAACTAAAAATTGATCACATTTATACACTGTCCCATCGCTTGTATATAACAATCCCTAGAATATTAAAAGTTTTAGAATGGACTTTGACAGTGTTTGCTTGCTAGTTATTACTATTTATTATAGTTATTATTATTAACTGTCACCTGAGACAAGTTACTTAAACCTCTCTCAGACTCAGTTTCCTCATTTGTCAAATGAAGAGGTAGTCCTAGATGACTTTTAAGATCTCTTCCATCTTAATCAAACATCATTATGACATGTCTTTTCTCACTCCTGTTGATTCAGTGTGTTGTTATACTATTAGCTAAATATTTATGGTTGCAAATGCTTCCAGAAGTATTATAGAATTTTAAATTTACAAAAAGTATCTATGTGTATAAGCCCCAGAGGCTATATAAATAGAAATCATATAAACTACTATTTTGATTCAACTTTATTAAACACCAACAGGATACTTTTATCCGAAAATGATCTGGTTATTGAATTTTATCTAGTGTTAAAAAAATTATAAATGTAGTATCTGTATTTCTTTTGGTTTGCACAACTACTTGAGAAAATACAACACTGTTATAGCTTTAATGGGAATTTCTACTTATTTAGTCTATGAATACTATGAACTAGGATCTAAATTCTAGTCTGTACAAAATGTATAGGAAATTGACCTACTATACCCTTTATTCAAAAGAATACCCACTTTCTTTAATAGAGAGTATTTCCCAACTGTACTGGTCTCTTGACCACTGAGGATTCAACAGGGAATCTGCCTTTGGCTTCTGATAGTAAGACCTTTTATAAAAAGAATCATAGGTGTGGAAGGGACCTTGAGAGATCAACTAATCCACCCCCCTGTCTCTAGGCAAGTATACACCTCAAATATCTGAATCCTGAGGGATGAGGGTCTGTCATTTAAGAATTCTCAAGGAATTTCCATTATTCCTTGTAGAGATTAATGTTTTAACTTTCCTTCATAGATTCTATTGAATATATAACACAATTTTAGTATTTTATTTATTTTTTTCGAGGTGGCATTTAAAAAAGATGTATAGGTGACCCAATACTAGTAAGTACATTTTATAATGTTTTTTGCATTCTCTTTGTTTCTCTAAAAAGCTTCAGTTGTGAAAAACAAATGTATCATTTTGATCCTATAACAAAATATCTGTCATCTAGTATGGTAAAAAAAACACAGAGTTTTATTTAATCCCTTATTCTGGTCTATGGAGTGAACATATGTGTACCTTATATGAATTATGAATTTTCAAACAAATGGAACACAATAAAATACAATTAGCACTAAAACTATCCTGAAGATGATTTAATCATTCTTTGATGAGATGATGCAAAAGACACTTCAGGATCTTGCAATCTCATTTTGGGGTCATCATAATGAATATCAGTTCTCATTATACTTAGCTGAAGAAGGGGAAAGCTGAGAAAGAGAGATTTATAATTGCTTGGAAAGAGGTAACAGAGAGTTAACTGCCTTAAGAACACACACCAGATCTTATATGCAATAAACAGGATGGCATGATGATGATGTTAATCCTACCACTTTTGGTGACTTTAATCTGACTTGCCAGCTCCTACTACCTTCAGATAATAAGGATCAAAGTTATGGAACAAGGGACATTGAAGCCATTCCATTTACCAAAATGACATGATAAATTGATATCTATGCCTTAAAACAAAAATACCGAAACACTAAGTCATTATATGTTGTAACTAGCCTTGGAAATCTGAGAAAGAAAATGAATACTTTTTTAAAAAAAAAAAGTACACAAACACAAGAGAACCATAAGGCACAGGAATGCAAACATAGAATCCTAGAGCTGGAAAGGACCTAAGAGATAATCTGGTCCAACTCTCATTTGACAGAGAAGGAACCTAAAACTCAGTCAGAATAAGGAAACTGCCAATGGTCCTACATACAACCAGACAGGAGTAGAATCAAGAATGGAACAAAAACCAGTGCTTTGGTCACTGTTACAGGATCAAAGAATAAGGTTTTTCTTGCATTTCTCATTATAAATATATATGTTTAAAAGGAAAATATGACTAATTGGAATACATATATGAAAATCACCAACAAAAAGTATGCTATGACTGCTACATGGAAACAGTCACAGATTATTAGAAATTAAAGTAATCTTAGATATAATCTGATTCAATATCTTCATTTTACATAGCCAAAGTCTGAGGCCCAGAGAAATCAAACCATTTACTCAAATTCACACACCTAAGTAGTGGTAGAACAAATAATTAAACCCGGCTTTCTCTTGGATGCTGGTCCAATTCACTTTCCATTATAACACATTATAACATAATAGAAAATTTCAGATTATTTTACCTACATATACCATCAAAAACTATATAATCCTAACTATGGAGCATGGGCTTAAAAGGATGCTTAATTCACCATGTAAAGAATTTAATACTTTAAGGGTTTTCTTTTATTAGTTACTCCATTACATTAATGTTTGTTATTTTATGCCAAAAATATATGTCTATAATTTAAGAAGACACCTATTATAAATATATATACAAATATGTTAGCTCCCATCATAACTAATAGCGTTGTCATTAAAAACTATTGAATAACCAAAAGATATTTGAACCCCAACTATTTGCATTTTTAATTATATTTGAAAAATATTTTGTGCCATCAAAAATTTCAGTATTTAAATAGCTTCTTGAAGTTCGTTATAGGAAAGTCTGACTCAAATATACATCCTCAATATATGTAGAAGTATATAGACTTTCTCAAGCTACTCTTAAGTTTTAAATTCATTAACCCATTAAAAAAAAGAAAATAAAATTTTATGGCCCACTCACAATAAATAAATTTATTTCATCTCACATGACTAAAACTGGACTTTCCAGCAAAACTCTATGTAAAGAATTAACAGCTTTGTAAAGTTGCAAATGCAAGTTTACAACTTAAACTCTAAGTAAAGAATAGTCTTACCAAGAAAGTGGGGGTGGAGGGAAGAAACATCTCCAGAGAGTAAAAAAAATTTAAATGATAGAATTTAAGTTTCATATCAATTTTCTCTCATCATCATGGGAAGACGCATAACTAAAGGAAATTGGGAGATAAATTTGATAAGTGAAATGGACTTCTATGTTAAATTATCTACATTATTACCTGCTTTGACATAAACACATTTTTTACAAACAAAATTCAAAGGAAAAGTTTTCTAATACAGAGAGGAATAAAATACCCATCAATCTACTTCTCACCAAAATGACATGAATTCCTAGAGACATTTTACGCTGAAGAAGAGCGGAGGAATTAAGAAGAACCCAGATTAAGGGGCAGGATGAAGAAAGGGTGGCTGTGGTAAAGCATACTATAGGGTAACTTGGAACTGTTGTTACTAGGCAAAGTAAAGATAATGAGGGGAAAAAATAGAACACGCATTACAATGTATAGTAACATAAAGCTGTGTTTGATGCTCTAGAGGGCTTCAACAAGTACTGTACAGCCAAAAATCAATTGAAAAATCAGCATGATAAGAGAGCATGAGTTGCCCTATAATAGCCTTAAGACCCCCAAGGCTATGCAAGTCCCTTTCATCTGCCACACTGCAGTGACTCAAGGGGAACCCCACTTCCCCTCCCTGTGTAGTGGGGGTGCATCTGTATCTCTCACCTATTGCTTTCACCTTCTATCCTAAGAGTAGTTGACAGGACTGGTGATTTTTTTTTCTTTGAAACATTTGAAATAGTATTTTTGTCTTTTTTGCTTTTATTCTTTCTCTCTTCTTGACAATTCCCTTCAGATAAATCTACTGTGTAATATCAGTCTTAAAATATTTTCCCTAGGACTAAATGAAGGTCAACTCATTCTCTGAATAACCATCAATAAGTAATAATTCTTTTATAGTTTGGATGCATTTAACTTAGGTCATTAAGCTGTCCCTTGCTAAAACTCAGTTAAGGCTTTATGCAAAGTCCAGAATGCTAGCAATTAATTATACTGTTGTAAAATAAATGTATGCATATATGTATTCCACTCACAGATTTAATCTCAATATTTCTTCAATCATTTCCTCATGATGTCTGGTTTCTATTGCATTTACACTACTATTTGGCATTTGGCACAACCCCCCAAAGATAAGATACATCTGTCCCCTATTCACAGATCTTGGCATTTTTACCTTAATTCAATCGTGAAGTGATTAGCTGAAAAACATATTACCTTGCTTATTAAATGGATATCTTCACAATAAAAATGACTCATTCCCAACTTTTTAAATTTAAAAAAGGCATAAAAGGACCCGCCTAAATAGCAACATATCGAAACTTAAGTAGGACATAGACCCTGATCTGTGTGAAGGAAGGAAGAGCTAATTGGGAGTTAGATTCCCTGTGATTATCAGCTTGTTTATGGAAAGGGAGTACTCTTCTGAATGGCCCTGTAAATTCATCCTTGATTATGGTATTAAAACTAGATCTCATTTCCACTCATATACTCAACCTCCTTAACCCTCCACCCCCACCCCCACCCCCAAACCATTCTGTTTGGTTTTAAAGGGTTGTGCACTGTTTTCAAAGAATGACAGTTGTTTTTTTTTTCATGCTTTGATTTTCTCCAGTTTCAAGGAAAATTAATCAGTTGCACAAGCCAGTTGTCAGATCCCTCTTCCCTCATGGCAGAAAGCACACACGCGTGCGTGCATGCACACACACATCTTCATTGTCTGCTATAAGAATAAATTTTAGTAATTCTTCCCCATGTCAATATGAACATTAGACTGACCCAATTAATATGAAATGCTTCTATGCTGCTGGGAACAGACAGTGCTACAGAAAGAACCATTCACACAACCTGTTCATGATTATGGGCCATAAGGACACAAAGATGGCATAGACATTTGTGGACCATCTGAATTCTTATACGGGGAATGGGAGGGGGAATTGGGTGGGGAGAGGAAGGATGCTAGCTGACTGTCGCGGGTCATGTTTTTTAATCCAGAGTATTGGACATGTAACACAGCAACAAGAGCTGATCATTTTGTTTAATCACCTTTTGGATCTTTGCCAGATGGTCTCTATTGAGAGTGCTGCAAACACAGAGAGATGAACGGCATCTAACATGCCACTAGAGCTTTCCCGTAAACGTCTGAGAACTGAATCCAACAAGAATTTAGTCTCAGAGCAGAAAGGGATACATTTAAAAACTATGTGCATTAACTATACTTTTCCCCATAGAATCCTCACTTGGCATGAATAATTTACCCACTCTTATGCTAATGGGATCATGAAAGTATCCCTCTGTCTTTAGTGCAGCTATTCTCAGCTTTCAGTAATTACCCCACCCAGTGAAAATAACATGGCTTCTGCATTTGAACGGCCTACTAGTACCTGACAATTAGAAAGATCATGTCTGACAGGGGAAAGGTCCAGAAATGGACACGAGATCCCTAGGAGTCAAAGAAGAACACACACACGCACAAAGATGGAAGTTGTGGAAGGGACAAATGGAGGGAAGTTAAGAAACGATCTTAAAGGGTAGAAAAAAATTACTGTTAACCTCTTTTTATTTTTATTTTTTAGCTTCTTAGTATCAATGGAACACTTAAAGAAAAATTGTTCCTTTTCCCACTACCACTCCCATAAAAGGAAATTTATTATCAAAGTAATTCTGAAGGACAAAAAAAAAAATAAAATGAATTTGTAAAGAATGAACTGATGAGTTTAAGGAACACATCTCTTTAAGAAAGTGGACTTGGTTACAAAATCAGTTAGATGTATCTTTCAGTGTTTCAAAATTTTTTAATCTAAATGATGGAAAGGCCAATAGGCTTTTTGGATAAAAAAAAGGAAACCACTCCCCAAAAGCTATTTCAAAGAACTCATCTTTGACCTTTGTCCACAAAACTCCAAACTAGGTAGTTCACTGTGTAAAAATTATCAGGCTAAAACATCTGGGAAAGAAAGCTATGAAACAGCAGGGAACGTGGCTGGTTTATTGTTTATCTTTTGTTTATGAGGCAGTATTCAAGTTTAATTACTACTCTAAATTAAGCTCTAACTGGCATCAGGAGACATCCCTTTACATGACTAAGTTTAAAAAAAAATCCCAGAGATTCCATCACTAGATTTTTCAACTAAGTTAATGAAAACAGGAAAAAATTAGTCAAAATTAGCAACAGCTCCTGAAAGCATTTAGATACTTGCATGTTCTTAGAGCATTTAATTATCAGTGTTTTACTTGACTTCTAACAGCTATGACTATAATTTTCCCAGAGGACAACTAGAAAATATTTGGTGGTCTGTCCAGAGGAGAAAGGAAGAGACTCTTATCTATTTTATATGAGGTAAGGTGTGGGGTGGGAGTGGGAGGTGGAATAAAAGGCAAATATCAGTATTTCATGTCCCACTAGTTTCTACACTATTGTTCATTTATTTTCTTGGCTAATCATTTTGGTGCAAATAAGAATAGGTAGAAGAAGAAAAAATTACTCTATCATTACAGTAAGTGACCAGCTTTGGATGAACCTCGCTGTAGGAAAAATAAAAGTTAAAACCAACTAGCAAAAGATTATGCCAGATGGCATCTGTCATATTGTATTTAGGGTTATTTTAAAGAGATTCCCACCACTATGAAAACATTCCATTGACAGAGTTTTCCTAAGATGAATAAGAAATCCCACTAGAACATATTCAGGGCACATAGTAAGTGTTTTTTTTAATAACCAGCATGTTTTCAGAGGAAAGGAAAAAAAAAGCTAATTTCTTTTTTATCTATGGAACTTGAGTTGAAAGAGCTAAGATAATTTTTAGAATATTTTAGAAACTCACCTCTCAGTCTTAAATTCCATAAAGTGAGGAGTGTTCAAAGATTTCAACAATATAATGACAAGAAAACTGTACAATAAATAAATATATTAAAGATTTACTACAAATTTCTTGCCCCATTGACTAGATGATAGATGGATCCATAAATGTTTGGTGTGGGGTGACAATGGGTGGTGGGGTGGGGGGAGAGATGTGCTGGCTCATATAATACTGTATACTGAAAGAAAAGAGATGGGTGGGTGCTTAAATGTTAATGTATTGAGGCTAAACTGGAGCTGGCAACAGTATGGTTAATGTGCGTGTGGCGTGCAGTGTGAGCTCAGCAGTTACTGGGCCAACTGTCTCGGTATTTCTGGGAATCCTGCCTATTCACAGTGCAGGGATTGTTCAATTGCTGCAAAATGTACAAAATGAATTTTACAAAAATGAATTGTAAGGAAGGCCCCATTACAACGATTTTACAGCAAAGATGTCAACATCAATTTTTCTTTCATGCATAGCTAACGATTAAAACAGCATATTCCATTTGCCTAAGACAATTTATTTCATATTGGCACATCAAAATATTGAAATACAAAGTTATCTTTACTCTACCCTTTTTATTCATTGCTGCTGAACCCACACCATTGTTCAAACCAGGAAAAATAAAACAAACTTGGCACAAAATACTTAAAACAAAGGCTCATCAATATTCTCCAATTTGTCAACATCTCAATTACAGCAGTGGAAAAAATGTAAATTTCATGTGCTCTAAACACTGAGGGGTCTATTCTCCTGCCAATTCACATGCATAACTCCCATCAACGTTAATGGGAGTTACACATACACATCAAGAATAATAATAATACTTTGTACATATATCGTGCCTTTCATCCAAGTCTCTCATAGTACTCTGTGAACAAGGGGCCTGCTTCAAAGTCCTTGCTCAGTCAAAACAACCAATGATATATAAAGGACCTGATGCTGAAATAGAGTCCTCAAGTATTAACAACCCAATTTTACTGGTAGGGAATCAGAGACAAAGAGGAAAGGTGACTTCCCAGGGCCTAGAAAATGTGGTCAGAAGTCCAGTTCTATCCCTAAAAAGCTAGATTTCCTTTCATATTCTAAGTAGCTAATAAGAAAAATTGCCTTTCTAAACCTTCTTTAAATAAGACAAGTCACTATAAATGAAAAGCCTGGTTCATCATCCATATAGTTTGCTGTTAGGAATGGGGAAGTTCTTAAAATGATGCACTTCCACTGGGACTTTACATGTTATAAATTCTTCTTTTTTTCCCTTTTAGTTTGTTGTAAGAGCATGGAGTCTGGGGGTTGGGATGGGGGTGGGGAAAGATGACCTTTCACCTGTGTAACCATAGCTCTTTCACTATCAGGTCATAAAATGAGGTATTTTGAGGTTACAAACGAGAGATATGCATGCAATCGATATAGTAAAAATATTCAAAAGAATAATACAGCAACATAAATGCATGTATTGTTTTATAACATATGGCTATTAAAGTTTAATTTAAAATGTGTATGAAAACATTGTATTTAGTACAATTCATTCCTATTTTTTCCTGTTTATCATAATTTGTTTTGAAACTGAATCATTTTGCAGATTCCCATATGCCTGTTGTGCTAATAAATTTTGAATAACCAAGAAAATTATTTTCTGGACTACAAAGTCGACTTTGCAAATTCATACACTATAATGTTTAATATGAAGGGCCAAAAGCTCCCAACCTAAGTTTTGCATTATGCATCAACCCTAAGATTTAACCTAGGATAAACGCATGTGATTTCAGTCAATATCTCTGTTGACTTTGCCCTGAAGCAGATAATTAATCTTTCCCACAGAAAGCTACCTTGGACAATTCTGGGGGCCAAAATAGCAAACTACTATAAAGACCACTATTTTCAGGCATTTCCACTACAATGTCTAATCAAATATGATCTGCGCGCACATATACACACACACACACATACACACACACACACTACCACCACCACCACTACCACCAAAACAAAACAAAGAAAACACTCAGAATCAGCTCTAAAAAAAACCCTAAATGACCTTCTTCACTGTGGATACTTTCTGATGTCTAGTAGCACTACCAAGTATGGAATATTTAATGTGATAAGCCAGGTACAAAATTTCCAGTCTCAGACTAGGCTATTTCTACTGGTGACACTGTTCCTTTAAACTGTAATAGTAAAGATTATTGATGCCCTAGTTCTTATGCATATAAGCTACCATATCCATTTTTAATCCCACCAAGATATGATTAAAAGGAACAAAATCCTACAGGATTCAAATCCATCAGCATTGAATAAGTTGGTAGCACTACACAAGGCTTCTAGTTTTTCTTTCCCCAGAATGTGTTATCCCCAAATAAGGGAAACAGTCACCTAAGACATGCTTGAATCTTTTATTTTCCCTGCCAAAAAAATAAATGGTTGGGATGATAAAGCTATATACCTTAGGGGTTTACACAAGTATTCTCTGCCCCAAACCCTAGGGTCTTCTTTCTCTTTCCTCCCCTTGTCTCAGCCCCCTTCCTGCTATCTCTTTTGCCATAATTCAACTAACCCAACAGAACCAGTCAGTTTTAAATTTCAGTTGGGACCTTGGTGACCTGTTAATGAATCTACAGAGAGGAGAAAAACTCACAGTGTTGAGTTATGCCTGGTGTTGCTAGCTGACTTGGAGTCAGAAATGCTTGAAGCGTTAACGTAATTGCAAGAATGTGAAAAATGAAGCGCTGTGCTCCTGAGCAAAGCGAAAGGTCAAAGCAAGCCTCACACAAAACAAGTCTCTGGAAGATGGCCTCATTAGACCATTAAATCAGCTTCTCTTTTTTCCCTCTTTTGTAGAATGTTTAGGGTGTTGTATTTAATTAATAGATACATTTAACCCTTTCTAGCTCTGCAAATAGCTTTTATTTTAGGATGAGAGGGCAAAGGAGAGGAGAATAATAATAAAATTGAACTTACTTAAAAGTGCATTGCTGTGCACACATGGTTTGGACACATAGTCCAGTTGGTAAGTGCTTGGTGGAAGATAGTCACTTAGACTTATGGATCAATACACTGTATAGTTTAGTTCTCCCTCAGACCCACTACAAACAAGGTGGACACCATCTACTAAAAACATGAATATGTTTCACAATTTACTACCTAAGACGTTTTTCTCCATTGTAGGTCTACACTACTTTAAAAAGTCTATTTAAATTTTGAGCACCTTTTAAGCCATTTACAAGTGACTAGCTCTTGGCAAGGAGACTTTTCCAACCACTAGAATTCTCCTAGAACAACAGTGGTCCAAAGGCATACTCTAGAGCATGAAGAAGTGGAAACATCCCTTCCTATCCCCCACTTAGACTGGCACACACTGGAGATGACAGCTCAAGCTATTAACCTGTCCTCTACTCAGAAGCCTATCTAATGCTTAAATATTGGGGCCATAAACATAATCATAATAGAAATGAAATAGACCTAAAAGATCAGACACTAGCTAGTGTAAAATATTTCAAAGTTAAATCTATATACTCTCCTGGACCACATTCAATAATGCATCATCCTTTAAATTGCCATTTTACCCATGGAAGAGTCATTCCTACTAAGAGATAGTTGCTCTATATCTAGTTGGTGAATTTACAACAGTTATACCTATTCTCAATTAGACTTTGCCACCCTCCCTTACCATTGGTTGGCTTGGTTTTGGGGGATTTGGAGCTACAGTCATTATCCCAACCACTTAGAGTCAATGAAATGTAAACTGGGACACACAATTTGTAGGAATTTATAAATTAACTTCCTACATACTGGATTCCATAGAAAGAAATTATGTAACACTTCAAAAACAAATAAGAAAAGATTCCTTTTTTGCCTCTTCTATAACTTGTGAGCTTAATTACTTATGGTAAAGAAGCCTTTTATAATTGATATTACAAAATAAGTTCACTGTTTACAGTATAATTCAAATTATTGCGTCACAGCTAGAAAATGGGTCTTATATTATTTACTTACACCACATAAAAATAAATTGTAGGAAACCAAATTTATAAAAAAAAATTTGGTAGAACTAATCAATTGTTTTTGTAAAGTTAAAAAACTTCACTTCAATTTTTATTTTTTAAAAGTAAAGTAGGTTAAGAAAAGGAAATACTGTCTCCCTAAATTAATACTGATTAAACTTTCCTGACTGCCACTTTGTGTTTACACTAAGGTAGATGTACTGATATCATAAAATGTTAAAGTTATTTTAGTCATGCCTACTTTGCACAAGGAAAATGTTTGACCTTTTACCTTGCTCACTGCTGTTGTCTCCACTCTGGGAAGCATGGCCCCCACTGGAGGGCCCTGGGGTGCCTGCTGAGTGTGTTGAGGTTGCATCATCATGGTCTCTCCAAGATGAAGGGTTCTGGTATCAGGATGCCAAGGAATTTTTTCCCCCACAGTTTTCATTCCAGTCATAAATGAGGACCCAAAGAGTAGGAAGGGGACCAAGGTTGGGGGGGGGGAGAGAGAGAGAAAGAGAAAGAGAGAGAGAGAGAGAGAGAGAGAGAGAAACACATTAGTATTTGCAAAATTGGTGTTATATTGATGCCACACTTGCACTATATATCTTCCATAGCTACATATAAAAATAGAGGAGGAAAAAAAAAGAATTGCTTCCAAGGAGTAAATTTAAATTTCCCTATTAATCAAGAGACCCATCTTCTAGAAAGTTGATATTTCCTAATGAGGTTCTTATTTTAAGTATTTTATCATTCTGAAATGTTTTGGAGAATCCCAAACTGCTAGAAAGGGGAAAAAAATCAATACGTCTTTAAAGAATGATTTTCTGAAAAATTAACTGTGAGTTATATCATACAATACACCTCTTAGATATAATCCCCTATAAATGTGAGCTTATAGGAACTATCAAGGAATATGACCAGGTGATATTATAAGTATGTATATGTAGACACACACATATCCCTATATGTATACACACAAACACATACATCACATATGACTTATTAATATGTCACATATAACATAACAAGTACTGCATCACTTATTAATTTCTTTTATTGTTAATATAGTTAAGGTACAATAAAATGAGAATATATAAGACCCAGACTAGGAAGATGACAAGAATATCCGCTTCTCCACACACCACACTAGTCAGCCAATTTTAGCTCACTTCCCACGAGTTTTATAGAAGGGAGAATGACTTACTCATCTAAAGGGGAAAAGTGAGGAAAATAGTCATAGCTCAGTGCTACTTTTGGTGAGTGTATGCTCCTCCTGGGTCCTCCTCCCCTTTCCTGATCATTCCCAATACCCTGCTGTTGCTTAAAGGAAAACAGGAATTCTAATGTACAGGAAAGGCTTTATCAGCACCACATGAAGGCAGGCAAGAGATGGAATTTCCTCTGGCAGAAAAGGAGAGTAAGAACACATGAAACAGATCAGCCTTAGGGCTGGACTTGTGAGACTTGTCACCTGTATACGACAACCTAAATTAAGCACTTGGCTGCAACTTTCAGAAACATCCCCTCAGCAGCTCCCAAAAGAGAATCCCAACAATAATGCCAACCTTAGGAAATTATGCCCATCCCTACATAAATCAATCAATAAAGCTTCAGGCAAGCATACACATGCTATTTATACACCGTATGTAAATATTTGGAGCCATCTGAAAGTAATCTCACCAAACTGCTACTATATATAGTTCATCCATTTGATTTTTTGAAAAAAATCTAGACAAGGTTTGGTTCCCATATGAAATCAGCATTGTAAAGTACAGAACTAAAAAGTTCTCTTGAAAGCCTAGACATGATATCTTCTTATAAAACAACAACAACCAACTAACAAGCTTATTTTCCCTTTGAAGAACTGTCAAAAGACTGGGAAGACAAACAGACAAAAACAAAACCAAATACTGGGAAAGAATAATTTGGGAATTAACTTGAGATTTATTTTTGCTTCATTAAACTAACCCAAAAGCTTTATGGAAGGGTAATGATAGCTGTATGAAAAAAAAAAAAAAACAATCCCATTACCATCACTAAATGACAACAAGCAAAAAAGAGAACAAAGGAAACCAGAGAGCAGAAATGTATTGAATATTCACACTATATGGATATAGTATAAATCATACACACATACATTAAAAGTAAGGTAAGGGAATGAAACAGAAGGAAATGAAATGGAGACCAAAACAAGTTTCTCCACTGCCTAGATTAAGACAAAGTTGTGCCTATGAGCTCTTTTTTTTAATCTCTGAGTTAGGAAACCACTCAAATAGCTTCAAGCTGAAGGCAGACTGCAGACAGGGGCTCTTCAGCCCTCTGCAGCCTCTTAGAGTCAGCTGTTTGCCGGATGGTAATCAGATAAAGAACTGGAAGAATTACATGAAAAGAGGAAAGAAACAATAGCCTGGCATGAGTTTAGCCCTGCAACAACATAGGGCTTAGAATCTTCCTTTTAGAAAATGTAATAACTGCAACATGTTCACCTAGGCTAATTTTTTTTTAGTGTATACAGCAAATGATATTAAGTGCTGTAGTACTTTGAGTAAGGGAGCTGCTAGCAAAGTATCTTACCCTAATGAAAATGACAGTAATTAACCACTAACACTTCGGCTACGTTTAAAAGCAAATGTCATCCAATCACCACCATGTATTCTTTCAAACATAGCCATTGCAGTCTTTTGGGTTTGAAAAGTTGACTGGTTTGTAATGGATTATTGAGGACTTCCCACCATGGAAAACACTTGTTTTTCTACACCAGTCAGAGCTGAGTTTTGACCTAAACATTGGAAGACCATATTTCAGAAAGACAGACTGTATTGATTTAGAATTCATCAGATTTCTTGAGACAGTTTTCTTGAGGAAAGCAATTTGGCAATGTTTAGTTATGAGAAAGAGACAGAAAAAAAGTCTACATGAGCCAATATGACTTTCAAATAGGATGAGTCCTAGAGATGAGTTGGACTTCCAGGTTCCTTAAGTTTTCAGTCAGTTCCCATATTTGTTGACGCTTACAGAAGAAACCTATATTCCCTCTTTTCTTTCTCTTCCTCTTCTAATCGACAACAACAATAAAACAACCAGCACCCAACCCAGTTCTATAAAGTATCCTGAGGTGTTTGGTATCCATAAAATGCTTTAAGAGTATCCTAGGGGCAAGTTTCAGAGGCTCCCAAATACTAAATCATGATATTTATCTCCTTTGAAAGAATGAAGAACAAGTCACTCCTAAAAATTTGAACCTGTGATTCTCTGGAGATGTTAGGTCTTCAAAGCTCATGCTTAGACGATAAGTTGTTCCCTCTAGCTATAGACAGTGATGTAATCAGAGAGAGACAGATATTTGAAGATCTGGTAAATTAAGCTTTTCCTTGGTGGTGTAAAGAGTATAAACAATATGAACAGACAAAGCATGTCCTATTACCCCAATATCATTCATTCTTGGGTTGAAATATCTGTGCCTATCTCAGCTCCTCTTTTTTTTCTTTTTCATAAGTTTACATCCCTCAAAAGCAACTTCCTGGCTTTCTGCCCAATGATATGCAGAAGTTTTGTGGTTCCTGAAACAAAACTGACATACAGAAAAAGTAGTTTCTAACAGTATTGTTCTTGATAAATACACCAATTTGCTTTCATTACATAGATTACTGTGATCACAGAAATGGACATAGCTGTCTCTACAATTCATGTATATATCATTGAAGATTAAAGGGAAAAGCTATCACATTCAATGTGAATTATAACAACAATATTAATACAAACTGCGTTGTGTACATGTAACTCACATGCATGATTTATGTACACACATATGTAAATGAACCCAGTAGTTCATCAGTAAGCATAACCTTATATTGTGAAGATACACAAAGCCAGGAGTACATGTTTCTATTCCCACTGGTTTTAATAATTGGGAGTCAAATATGGTACTCTCCTTACTCTTACATAATTGCGTTAAAGAGCCGTGTTACCAAGAGAAAAGCAGTGAATACTGAGTGGAGCACAATAGAAAGAGATGGAAAATAGATACAAGAAGCTACGTCTCAAGGGGCAGTATTTTCTATTTGCTGGGCTACAGACTCACAGCTGATAATGCAAGTTGTAATTAATATAAAAGCAGGAGACAATATGGGAAAAGCTTGTAGTCACAGGGCCACAGGAGATCACTCTGCTGCTATCCACTGTTTCTCATTTACACACACAGTCTTCCCGAGGAAACACAATTTTGCCAGTGTTTTCTCCCTTGAAAGTTAAAAAAAATTGATTTAGCACGATCATTGAATTTTGCTAAATCTAGAAAAGAGCATGGAGAGGACAAGAGTCTCTAGGCAGATGAAGCAAATCTGATGTGCTTGTCTTTTGCAGATGCTGCAAATCTGTTGAAAACTTTAAGCATTTTAAACTATTAAAACATGACTGTGGAAGAGATGTTCTCAGGTATATTTGCTATCATATAATACTAATTTAAATCCTAGCTATTCACAGATATCCTCCTGTTTATATGATTTAATCCTTCTCACCTCTCTTTTATTTCCAATGGACAATGGGTCAAAAAGTCCAAGGCTTTTAGGTAAATGAAAAACTGAAAAAGTAAAATGTGTCATCCTTGTTTAGAAAAAAGAAATTGATATGTCTGCACCACAAGGCCTCTCAAAGATATTTGGAAACTCATCTTCCACATAAGTCTAATTATAATTTTTATGGATGCAAAAACTTTTCTTAATAACAAATATTAAGATGCACTCTTTTTCTCTAGGCCCCATAGTTATGCCATAATATGTTTCTTCAAACCAAAAATTTTACGTGCCTTTGAAAAATAGAATAAAGTTATCCAGTATATAGATTTTCATGGTCTGCTTGGTAAACAGCAATAGTAAACATATGGGAAGATATTTCCAATAAGAAAATGGAGCATGGAAAACTCTGATTTAACTTGATATATCTGTTTATAATAAAGGCAAGGAGGCATAATATCAAAACAAAGTTGAACTTCGAACAAATTTTCTGTGAGCCGATGTTTTTTGTTCCTCTTGGCATTACACAAATACAAGAAGGAGAAAAAATTAAGATTAACACTGGAGACTTCATGTCTTGAAGTGTTTGCTTCCATAAAGTATTGGCAAATTTCTCTGCCAGGTTAAAAAAAAGATTGAAAGTTTCCCTCTCATAACTCTGAGTTCTAGGAAGAATATTGGAGACTTCAAAACTGCAAAATTTTCTTTAAGACTATAAACAGTTCTTGGGTCTTCTCTCATTTGTTTATCTCCACCCTAAACTGAGGTTTAGAAGAACTAAGTGAGACATTGTCAATAAGCCACCAGCTACCATAAAGTCAAGATAATCTGTGAATGACCCTTCCACTTAATCATTTAATAGAAATGTTCCTTCGAGGGATAGAGGACTTGTATTATGCTATATATGAGATAGTGCACATATTTTTTTTTCCTCTTCCACAGAATAATCAATTGAATAAAAAGTACAAAATGAACTAATAAAAAACAGTTTTTAAACAATGTCCAACTAGCTGTTGTCAAGCGAAACTTTGTCTTAGGTCATCTGATCACAATTACATTTTTAAAAAGCCCTCAACCTCATAACCTTTAATGATTTAAATACAGTAATTATACCTGACAGGAAATTCACATGAAAGCTATTGACTATCAGATCTCAAGTGTCCTCCCTCACCTCCTTAAACATATACGAAAGCATCCCCCATGTGTTGGCCCATAGGTGGAACACTACTGAAGTTCTCCTAAACTGACTTATCAAATATAATTTACAATGGAACCTAAGACAATGTTTGGGAAGTGCAAATGTTAGCAGTATTTTTTAATCATAACACATATTCGTTTTTCCCTTTAATGTTCAACAAAGCAACAGGACATCTAAATCCTTTTATTCTGTACACTTTTCAGTAGAATTTTATCTCAGGGCCCTTGCTTGTATATATAAAGTTTATATGAACTTTCATCTCGGAAAGAGGTTGTTCATGTCTAGACCCACAGCAATTTGAAAAACCCCACGAAAATAACTAAAACTTGACATATATTCAGAAATATTATGTATAAAGACACTAACATATGATCATCTTAAAATATAAATGCTAACATGAATTATGATATTAATATTTAAATCAAATAGGTAATCAATTGAGGCACTTGCGGCCAACTGATTGGATTTATTTTCTCTTACATATCACAATATAGTGGCTTTTACCCATTAATTTTGAAAATTATATACAACTACACTAATATCAAGCAAGCTCTGAATTTGGCTCAGGAAAGAAATCACTATATTTCATTTGTCAACAGGCAAAAGCTATGTGCAAAATAAAATGAAAATATCTTCAGGTTTTCTGAAATATTACAGACTGAAAAAAAGTCATAGGTATTCAATAGCAAAGAGAGTTTTCAAGTAGGATCTATTTTTTAAAAATTGATTTTTTGACATGTTTATTGTAAATATGATAAATATGAATGACTGGGAAAACTGACATGAAGTACAGCTGGAGTCCAGATCTTTTTTTCTTTCCCCTTTATCTTTTCTCCCCTAATGTTCCGGTTTAGCCAGAGTGTGACTATAATTGCCTGTTTCCTACCTGCGGCTAATACCTTTGAACACTTAAAAAATAATTACAGTGTTAAAAATGCAAATGATAATTATGTGTTATTATATTTACTAAACATAATGGAGTGATAACCAAAATTGTGAATTTCCAGTGACTCAAATGGATACTGTTTGATTTCCAAATTCCCTTGCCCCTTTATACTTATTATGCTAGTTTTCAATAAGATAAATTCAATATATTCATTACCTCAAGGAAAACTATGAATCTGACTGCTTTCAATGCACCTATATATTACTTTGACTGAGACAAGTTTTTATATAAAATTAATGGAGTCAGGCAGTTTACCATGATAACAGCCGAGTTCACAAAAGGACATCCCCAACATCTAAAACCACTCTTAAAAGTCACCCAGTAACACTTGTTATTCTTATATTTGTTTCACTTATTTTGATTCATTTCTATTTTAGTATCTTATAAAAGGAATACTATTGAAAGCTGTATTAGTACCTACTCTTCCGCTGCCCCCTCTCTCCACACCTCCTGCAACACACAGACTCATGCACTTCTGCATGCACGTGCTCATGCACACACAGGCACACAGTGTAGCTGGATAACACTTAATAAGGTAGAGGTGTATGTGTTTTGGGGGTGTCAAACAGCTGTCACAAACTGTCACCTCCACAAGAGAAACCTTGGCACACAACAAATTAAACTACATTTCTTTTTTAGCTGTCATTATTCATAGCCAATAAGTCGAAATGTTCTCAGTATTTCATGTGCAAATAAAACCATGAGGAAACTCAGTAGATCAGAACTGTGGGCCAACAGATAAAACAGGGGGGAAAAAGGCATGCTGTCTCTGTCCTTCTGAAGTGGCTCCTCATCACCCCAACACCAACTTTCACCAAATAAGATCCAGCCTGGGGCTATTTATTAAATATGTATATCAAAGCAAATGAAAAAACAAACTGGAGATTCAAATTGAACGCATTTGCATGCTGAATTTTCTGACTGCTATTACTTCTCAGGTGCTATCTCAGTGAAAGTTTTTCTTGTGCTGGAGATGGGTGGAGAAAGGAGAGAGGCCTGGAGAAGGAGGGAAGTCTGAACTGTGAAAGTAAATATTTGCCCCTGAATGGGGTGGAGGGGAGGGGAGCTCCAGAAAGTAGTACAATAAATGTACAGGTTGCCTAAAACTACTTCCCAAATGGAGCAAGCAGAGCTTTCAGAGAATCTAGAAATGGTTGTTCACCCCTATAACCCCAAATCCTAAGTCGAGTCAAGAAGCATTGAGCAAAATATCATGGCGTGATGCATTGTTTCATTCCCAAGTGGGATGGGGTGATGGTGGCTCAGATTATTGTTTCCTTTCTAAACAAATAATGAGGTGGGGAGAGAGTAAAGTTATGGTTTACCTCTTTGAGAATGAGGTGACAAATGGTAATGGATTTGAGATAAATCAGTTGTCTGTTTGCTTGCATTTGTGTCTGTATGTTGGTTTTTTTTTTGGTGGGGGGTGGGGGAGTGAGAGTGACAACACCATAGCCTATATGCAGAATTCTTTTTTTTTTTTGACAAGATGTTTGTTAAATCATTAAAACAGTAACCTCCAAACTAGTCTTTTCATAGTGACATATTAATTTAAATATTAAATATTATAATGATCTCTCAGAATGGCTTAAGTATTTTTCGTCAGTTGAAATCCTAAACAGGCTAGTCAATCTAATTTCTTCAAAATAAACACAAGTATGTTTCATTTCTATATAGCCTCTTGAAAAAACTGTTGCCAAGAACCTGTTCTATAAAGCCAACAAATTGGGATTCTTTTTAAAAAAGTAAGAAAAAAGGTATATAGCACAGGACCCACATACTTCTCCAATTCTGCAATTGATGTAAATAAGTCTCTCCCCTCCATCTCCATTCCCTTAATAATACATATGTATATGGATTTTGGGTCATGAAATAGTAAAAATAAACAAACACATTTTGGAAGCGAGTGTCATGCCTCATAGACCACATCCACAAATCATATAGTGGATCAGCAAATAAACTTTCAGTCACTGCTGTGACCCATTTGATTTCACTTAATATACTCAAAATGCAAAATAGGTCCCTAAGAGCCTCCCTCAACCCTCCATATCAAAATAAGAAATAGATTAGGAAGCTTTTGACCCTGGTACATTTGTCTCAGAATTTATCCATCTCAACATCTCAGGTGGAGATTAAAAAAAAATAATCTTGTTCTAATTCTTACCTCCCATCTAGTATAAAGGTTAGGTACTAAATTCACATAAATGTATATACACACATATATGTATATGTGCGATTCATATATATATATATATACATATTCATATTCAGTTAAATTTAAAACTTTTTTTTTCTAAAAGGAGTAGTGATGGAAGGGCAACTGCAGTTTATTCTCTTGGATTTAAATCTCCTTAATCTTAACTCATAGGAATGGGGGAGAATGAGAGGAGAGGCAAACTATTTTCCTATTTCAAAGAACAATTTTCAGGGCTTAAGTTCACACTAAGTGTTAAATTAATATTTCAGCCACTAAGTTATTAGACTATATCATTTAGTTTATGAGTTCAATTGAATCTAATCTGTGTAAACCCCTTCTCCCCACCCCCAAGGCTAGGATCCTATAAATAAACTGTAGCTCACACCCACTCTTTTTTAACCTAGCCACTCTTTCCTTCACTACCAGCTGCAATCTCTCTACTTATTGCTTTTTCAAATTTCCAGTCTCACTACATATGTTTTTTAAAGCATCAGATTCACTAGATCTGTTCCAAAATAGAATGAAAAAAAAAACAGAATAGAAAGAAACCTCCTTCCCTTGCCTGACAAACACAAGTGCTTCTTTACTATACCCACTCTACTCCTTCACCAACTGTTAAAGTGTTAAAATCAACCACTAACCTATGGTTACCCAATCATAATTCTCTTCAGCTCTCTGTAATACATTGCTAATAATTGGTTCATCAAGGTTACTGTCTTTTATTATGAAGATGCTTCAGGCACTTGGCAATAAGTCCATATTCTGACAATAAGTTGTTTTAGTGCAAAAGCACTGAAAACTCTCTTCAGTGAGTCCCCCTCTCAACCCCCCCCCCCATGTAAAATGCCAATAATTCTCAATTCTGTCATCTGTATGGGCAAAGGAAAAAATCAGCACTCACTTTCCTCCTAAAAGAATTTGTTTTGCCCACCATCCCTCCCCCCAAATTCTCTTCACATGCTCCCCAGTTTTCTCGCCTCTATTTTCTTCCTCTACTGCATAGATTATAGGGTTGGTAAGGCAGAAAAGGCACCGGCCACCACATCAAACAAACAATTTGCTAACACTACAAGTCGCCCAGATCCAGGAAACTTGACAAATTATCATCGCAAATCACTCTGCTGCCTCTACAAACAGCCTGTCCAGGGAAGTGCAGAAAGTAAGGAAGAAGGAAGAGAATCAAGAAAGTAAAAAACAAACAAAAACACCTGCAAAGCAACAGAATCCTTGGGCATATACAAAAGCATGATAATTTTCTTTTAAAAAGGTTGGGGGAAGGGGAGATATGGACTCTACATCAGGCAATAAGTACAAGTCACCTAGGGGCCTTTTCAAATATCAGAATGTCAAAGAGTTCAACAAGACTTACATGGTCAGCTAGATTTGTCGAAGATCCTGAGAGCTCTTCATGGTCAGATTTGGAGCTGCCGTCCCTCTCATCAATAACTAAGTCAATGGGCATTTTCCCTTTCAAACAACTAATGTACCGGTGGCAAAAGTTATCGCACAGCTCATGGACCTTGGGGAAAAAAAAAGAGGTTCATCATAAGTTTTTTTGTTTTTTTTTTAATGACTGCTATTGTTTGCTTTACTCAGTTGCATGTGTGTTTTTAAGAAGAAATATAGTACAAGGTTATGTTTAGAAAAAACAATGTGAAGTATCCCAGGAGTAACTCTAATTAAGGGTTATAATAGTCAAAGTCGAGGAAACAATAGAGAAATTGTTGCAGCATATATTATTCTCTAGAGACTATCCTAAACAAGTTATAACACAAAAAAAAAGAAAAAGAAATAGAAATACTAGGTTCAAACTAAGATTTTAAAAGAGGTAAATCCCATGACATAACATCAAAATATTAAAAACACTGGACCTAATTAAAAGATCTCTTTAGAGAATTTATAAACTCAGCAAAGTATTACTTGTAACTTGGTAGCAGAGTTGTTTGAACTGGGATCAAAATATGTAGATTATAAAATACCTATGTATAGGTAAATCTGTACATGAATCTATAAGTATTTCCTGGTTAGGAAATGAGCTGCATTTAATGGAGAAACTGTAAGACTGGGTGTCTGGCTAAACCAATGGTTTATTGCATTTCAAAATAATCCTGCATGGGGTGGGGGGGGAAGAGTGGGAGGGGAGATGTCCTGGGGAGGAATAATTAAAAATACATTTACAAAATTATGTTATCCACCTCTCTTATGTTTGCGGCTACCAAATAAAGAACCTGGCTAAAGGACAGTTTGAAGAAAAGGCCTCCGAAGACTGGCATGGTTTGGGGGCAGCCCCTATTATCTTCTTGCATTGACTACAATATATCAACCCTGAGAGAGATGCCCCTGGGGTCCAATCTCTCTGGCCAATGTCTCTTAAAAATCAAAGCTCAACTACAGGGTGGAATTGGAGATGACAAGGTAGACTGTGATATTTCCACCCTCTTCTTGCTTACCTTTTCTAACTCCAAAAGATGAAACCTTAGTACTTGAATTGCTTGTATCATCTGAAAGAAAGTTTTAAAATTGGAGTTAGGTATATAAAAGTGATTGGGGTGGGTGGTTAAGGAAATTGGTTGGACTAGGATGAAGCGATGGTCCCTAAGAGCCTGGAAGGAGTCTGGGCAGAGCCCAAATGGACCAGAAACACGGCTGGAGAGGAACACATTGCTGAGAATTTTCACTTACTAATCAGGCTTCATTTAGACACTCAGATCAACCTGAACTTAAGCTAGGTACTTTAAATTTTTTCTCTCATATTCATTTTGCTGTCCCTACTGACAAGCAGGATTTTACTGAGGCCTGCCAGGTCTCAATATCCTTTCCCTTTTCTACCCAACACTCTTTTCTACCCCCTCAGTGTCCCACCCCCAGCACACACACATACACACAAACAAAACACCCACCCTAGAGCGGGCTTTTGAGACTTACACACTAAAGCAATGGAAATGCTCTAGATGAATGGTGAGCTAACATCTTGGAAAGAAGATTTAAGTACTTTTAATATTGAAATCATCCAAATTAGCAAAAGAATTGCAGTTAAAATTGACCAGCGAGGTGCTCTCCCTTCCCCCTCACAACGAGCTCGACTTCGCCCTGCAGTTACTTCCTAGGCTTTAGCTGACCGTGGCTCTGCAAGCGGCCTTTGCAATACAAAGGAAGTAGCTACACTTCTCCCGGGTTCTCTCAGAAAGTGAAGCTAGTAGGATTCCGTTCTTAATCGTCCGGCTACCTCCCTCCCTCTCCAAACCACCCTCTTCCCAGTTTCTGGCTCCTATTCTTGCTCCCTCTTCTCTCTGCTCGTTTCCCCATGGTCTCCAATGCCGGGACTCTACAGGAGAACTTTTTAAAATTTTTATTTAAAAATTTTTAACGACCTCTTGCCCTCAAGTATCCAAAGTGGAGTTTATTGAGTGTGTCAAAAGCTATAATAAGGATCTAGGGGATAGGGGGAGTGAAGGGAAGTTTCGGGTGGGGGACAGGAATACAATAAAAATTGTGAGCCTTACCAAATTGTCCAACTCTGGATTAGAGGAAAAAAGTGGTTTTTCAGCGCGAACCTATAAGAAGCAGGAAAATAAGCATAAATTACGGCTCCCTTTTACACCACTGTAACTGAATGAATTGGGGGTTGCTTGTAATAATGTGTAAAGGTGAATAAGGGTAGGGAATAGAGAATAGGATAGGATATAACATGAGAAACAAATTAGTCCATCAAACGAGTAAGGATCTAATGGAAAAAAAAATTCTCTGACCCAGATGCCATTCTAGGGGAGCAGGAACCCCCAATCTACAACCTAGGCCTGGGGCCATTTTTACTCACTTTCTCTGTCCTTTAATCCTGTTCAGATTTTGTTCTCTCATCTCCCTACCTTTCCTTGATAGTCCTGAATAGAGGGACTTCCACTTTCTCAGTCAATGAGCTACTGACACCCCCTTACCCCAATTCTTGATTAAGTAGCTATTAGTAAGGAAGGGAGCCAGTCGCCAGATGAGAAGTAGGTCAACTTTAATTCAAGGGTCGAGCCCTAGTATTCCTCGCTGGGGGGGAAAACAAACACCCACATTTATCTCGAGTTCCAATTTGCCTCCAGGCTCTGAGATGGGGAGGAGGGAGAGGGGAATGGAAAAGAGGAGGGGAGGTAGGGGACCTATTGAGTTTCTTTCTGTCTTTTTCTCCCCTTTTCAGTCCTCCTTAAAAGTAAAACTCATAGGAAGGGAGAGTGCAAAAGTGTCAGGGCCATAGCGGGAGGGGGGAAGAATAGGTCAAGATTGTTTAGACCTGTTTTGCGAAGACTGCGATGTCCTCGTTGAAGGAGTCGGAGGAGCAGACGTCTCCGCCGGCCACTCCGGGTTCCCGGGGAGTGCAGGTCGCCAACTCGCACTTCTCAAAGACCAGAGCTAACAGAGGAAACAACGGGTGCCTAACGGGTAGCACCACACAAAGACACACACACAGAGAGATGGGGGTGCAAGGGGGAAGGAGGAAGAACTGTAATCAACAAGTTTTGAGGGGGTTTCATATACAAACACTCTGCACTGCACAGCCCTAAAGTGTCGTCAGTGAGCTGGGCCAATGCCGAAAGTAGAAAGAGGGTGGGGGAAAAAGCTGGGTCCCTAGCCACTTCCACTGGCTTAAACCCCTACAATCTGGGGTGAGAGAAGTCCTGCGGACACTTTGCCCGAAATTAAAATAGCAGCAACTTAAAAAAAAAAAAAAGCAATCAAACAAGCAGGGACCTCACATTAACAGTAGTACTGGGCTGATCCAGGTCTATTTGCGTATAACAGAGAAAGCCTAAACTCTTGACCACTGTGATATTGTACCTTAAATGGGAAAGACTGTCGAACCAAAAGCTGTTTAAAGGGCCTATTTTCATGGGATACCAAAGAAGACACGAAACTACACAGACACACGGATTTAAAGGAAGTATCTTCCCCCAATCCTCCTAGTACAATTGGTTGCTGTTCAGTTAAAATCACAAGACAAGGTAATAATAATATTATTGAAAAAAAAAAAAACACGGAAAGAATCCCACTCACAGAAATGTTTTACCCTGGATTTATAACAGACAAAAATGGTCTTGTATTAACTTTGGAAGAGTGTGTTTGTTCTTTGTGCTTCTTAAAGCCTAACTTCGTTTATTTTCCACTGGGATGCTTGGTTGTCCCTTCAGGGTAAGTTTGTGTTTACCAACTGACCCCCTAATACCTCCCCCACCACACCTCTTTCCCCTACTTACGTTCAGCCCCAAAGAGGCAGTATATATCTCCTATACTTCAGCTGTAGTGCACCCCATCCCTTCCCCCAGATCCCGCTCAGCTCTCAGAAAGTCAATTAAAGAAATCTCCATACATCTCCCAAGAACACCTTTTTGCAAAGCAGCACCCCTGCCCCTTTAACTTCATAGTAGAGTTCAGTAGTCTGCCCCTTTTACTTGCAGAGAACTAAGGTAGTGGATCTAGGTTTCCTGGCCAAGAGGAGCTACCCGTCTCCTCTCTCCAGTTGAATTTAGTGACTCCCAGAGTCTCGTAGGAAACAGGAAAAAAAGAAAAAAAAAAGTTGTGCTTTATTTGCTGGAAACTTTCCCCTTTTCCTTGTCCCCTCTCTGGTTAGGGTCCATCCAAAAGATCAGAAACTTAACCTTTCAGCAGGAGTGTTATGCATTAAGATGAGTCTCCCTCAAATTTCTAGAGATTAAAACACACATGAATCACAAGGGGAGCGAGGGGGGGAATAGTTTTTGGTGACCGGGATTCTGTATAGGGAGAAAGATAATTGTACCTAATTCACTGAACACGTCCACTTTCTCTTCTGCATTCCACAGGACAAGGATTACCATCCCTTGCCTTCTCCATTCTCACCCCACCAAATATAAAACAGTTATCACCCCTCTCCCCCCAAAGCCATTCAGCAAACTTGGCCCAGGAGATAGGGTTTACCCATAGATTGCGTCCTTGTCCCGCTTCAGGGCGTCATTGACAGCGGATCCCATGCTGGCGGGCATGACATTGGGGTGCGGGGCGTGGGCTCCGTAGTGCTGAGTAGCGTGGAGCGGCGGCCCGTGGTTCAAGTGGTGAACCGGAGGGATCGGCCGTGGAGCGTGAGGGTCTCCGTACATGGAAGCCGGCACCCCTACTCCGTCCATCCCGCCGTAATGGGGAAGCTCATCGTACTGTCAAAACGGGTCAGGAAAGGGGAAGGAAGAAGATTGAGAAGGCAGAGAGAGAGAGAGAAAAAAAGAAGAGAAGAGGAAAGGAGAGAGAGAGAGAGAGAGAGAGAGAGAGATTAAAAAAAAAACAACAGACAACAAAGTCAGAAGAGAGTGAAGTACCGAAACGAGTTAGGCAGACAGAAACAAAAGCAGTCAAAACAACAGATTTGAAAGTTGTAAATATATGTATGTATAATATCTGTGTGCTAAAAAACTATAAACCAAGAGAAGAGGAGGGGGGCTAAGAGGTTAAGGTCTGGGGAGCAAGGCGGTGGCTCCACTTCGGCCAGAGGAAGAAAAGAGATAAAAAGGAAACAAGGGAGAACTGGAGTTGCTCTGAATAGGGAAGCCCTTGAGCCCACCCCTAACCCCCCTTTCCTTCCATCCAAAGGATTCAATAAATCAAAAGCCGAAATGAAACAAAATAAAGGAAAGAAAACGCTAATAATAACAACGTTGAAGACGACCACAACCAGTCCCTCCCCGGGGGCAGGGGCCAAAGAGGGGTTGGAGGGAATAACGTGAAAGTTACCAGAAACATTATTTAGCAGCGGATTCCCTGCGTCCTTGTCAAATTCAGAGACAAAACAAGCAGCAAAATATTGTCTAGGCAGCAGCTCCCCTCTGCAGCCCGTGCTACTGAGCAGAGGGAGCAGCAGCAACAGCAGCAGCAGCAGGAGAAACAGGGGAATCGCGCTGCTGGGGTAAAAGCTGGAGCGAGGAAAAAGCATGTAACAATTGCACACACAACACACACGCTCACACTCGCCCTTTCGCCCGCTCACACACCCGCTCTAACACGCGCGCCCAGACACGCACACACGCGCGCGCACTCACACACAGGCACAAGAGGGAAAAAAGAAGCCGATGAATAATTTTGCTGCTATTTTTTTTTAAATACTGGCCGCCATCATCAAGCAGCGAGCAGCAGCAGCTCTGTAGAGGAGGCATCGGACAGGCCCCTTTTAGGAGAGGATTTATATCTAGGTAAGTGTTGGAGATTTAAACCTACCCTTTGCGCCATCAGTCTGCGCTCCAATAAACTCCTGGATGTGTCGTATATTTAATATCCCAGTCCGGTTAAGAAAGTGATTTAGGCTGAAGATTCCTTGGGTTTTCCCCCCAAACCAAGGAGACTTCTGATTCTCCAATTAAAAAAAAAAAAAGCCCAGGCAAAACAACGAAGAGTTTTTTTTTCCTGTGATATTTCTTCTTTTTCTTTTTTTCTCTTCTTCTTCCTCCTCCTGCTCTTCCTCCTCCTCCACCACCACCACCTCCTCCCCCTCCTCCTCTCTTCTTTTCCCCCTTTTCTGCCCTCTTCCCTTTTTTTTAAAAAAAAAAAAACAAAAAAAAAAAAAAAAAAAAAAGAAAGAAAAGAAAAAGAAAAGAAAAAAGAAGAAAAAGAAGACGAAAAAAATTTGTCAAGCCCCCGAACTGAAGGTTACGATCGGCCCGTCAGCAGCCCACATGTAACCAAACTGTCGTGTCTCATGGCTTTTTGCCACTCCAGCTGTCAATCAAAGCCAGGGAATGTCAAGGTAGTGAATGAATGATGGTTGATGATGATGAAGAGGAGAGGAGGAATCTTTCAGACCCGTTTTTTTTTCTTCCAGTAAAACTCCTCGAGGGATTTCTGCTTCTCTTTTTTGGTGGTTTTAAAAAAAAATTCCCTTTTCCCCCCGGATGCCTATGTTATGATCCTCGCTCTTTAGAGTACTGTGCAGGGAAGGCAGGAAAAAAAAAGAAAAAGAAAAAATGAATAGTTTGCAAAAACTGGACTTCCTCCCTCTCTCTTTCGTGGTAGATATTCTCCTCTCTCTCTCTCTCTCTCTCTCTCTCTCTCTCTCTCTCTCTCTCTCGCTCTCTCTCTCTCGCTCTCGCTCTCTCGCTCTCTTTCTCTCTGTGAGATGAGTGAGTGTCAGTAAGTGTTGGCAGGTTGGCTGCTGCCTGGCTTATAGAAGAGACTCAGTTTTGCAGCGCTGATCGGCGGGAGAATGAAATGACGGAACCCGGAAGTCGTGGTGGCCATAGCCAGTCCTACAACAGAGACATACAGGGAGAGGGGAGAGGGAGAGAGGAGAGAGGAGACTAAAGCCTATGATATGCAGAGTATGCAATCAGCACTGCTTCAACTCCACATGGGGAGGAGGAGGAGGGAGGAGGGGAGGTGGGGGTGGGGGGGGGGGAGAGCCACACAACAGATCATACCCATAGCAAATCAGCGTTCCTTTTCATACAGGGGGAGAGAGAGGGAGACTGTGCAGGAGAGGGGGAGAGGAAGAGAAGTGTGTATGTATGCATGGGGAGAGAGGCAGGGGAGAGGAAAACTGCAGAAAGCCAGAAAGTACGGTACAATCTTAGATGTGTTTTGATTTTTAAACTTATTTTTAGTTTTTTTTTTTTTTTACCAATCATAAATATCTTCTGCCTGCATTGCTTTAGCGTACGCTTTACGTGGTTTTCCTCTATTTTTTTTTTAAATTTAAATCTCTATTTTGCCCAGCCCTCTGCCTTCAGAAGCATCGAATGTTTTGCGAAAATCCAGGGGGCATCCTTTAGAGGCAAAGTTGGTCGTTTTTAGGAAACGAGCTCGATTTTAGCCGAATACTGCGTTTCTGCCACAGTGTTATTTTCTACAGTGCTGCTTTTTCCCCCCGTGTGGATTCATTACCTTCTTAAATATTAATTTTCCAGGACAAGAGGACAACATCTTAGGCTCAAACTGTACCCGCATCGAGCTCCATTAAAGGTGTTGCTGAGGTCCACCACTTTGTGTTGTTTGGTAGCGGCGGGGAGGTGGTACGGGTTGTGGTAGGAGCAAGAGAAGACCTTTTAGTTTCTGATGTAGAGGTTTCCAGTCTTAAAAAGGATTTGTGAGTGTGTATGCGCGCGCGCGTCCGTGTGTGTGTATGTGTGTGTGTGTGTGTGTGTGTGCACGCGCGCGCGCTCGTGTTGCTAACAAAGTCGAGTTCACTTTGAGTAGTAAAAAGCGCCGGTGAGATGCAGATTTGCATGTGCCTTTTTTGAGCCTTTAAACTCCAGAAGAGGGTGGAAAAAAGCGAGAGGAAGAGAGAAGAAATGAAATGTATGTTTCTGGAGCTCACTCCCTATCTTTGTTGCGGTCCTGCAATATATGCTGAAGTATTAACTCGGTAATGCGTTATAATAGTAATGCTAATTAGGTTGGGGTGATTTAGTACATTAAGGAGGATGGTGGACCCCCTAGAGCACCAAATGAACTTTTCCAAAGAGGAAAAGTTAAAAAATATATATCCACACCGTTTGTGTGGAAACTAATTTTGGGCTTCTTTCGCCCAATCATTTTACTGAAGCTAAAACAAGCCTTACCTCAAAACAGTCAATTACCAGAGCTCCCCAGGATCATCAATCATAGGGAAGGCTTGAAGTTTAGGGGAGGAGCGATGGTCAAACTATCGATTGCTGGAGTTTGGTGTGCTCCCCCTTTCCCTCTCTTTCTCTGGACCCCTCCCCCCTTCCTTGGGTTCTCTTTCTCTCTCTCATTCTTTCTCTAACTCACTCTTTCTCCCTCGTTCACGGTCCTCTGAACATAAAATCTAAAACAGACTATCCTTGAACACTGGAGTCCCTCCCCAACTTTGAACCGAGTTACGAAAGTGGTCTCATCTCCATACTCGGCTTTGAAACCCACATCCCCAAAAGAAGAATGGGAGTAGGTGGAAAGGATCGGTTTTTTTTTTTTTTTTTGGAATGAAGGAGGAAAGATTTTTTTTTTTAAAAAAAAAAAAAGGGAAACAACAACAACAACAAA
>NW_027186296.1:881564-884137 GCF_028583685.1 Petaurus breviceps papuanus | reverse complement strand
GGAATGAAGGAGGAAAGATTTTATTTGTTAAAAAAAAAAAAAGGAAACAACAACAACAACAAAACTCCTTACTATTTATTTTCTCTTTAAGATTCTGGAAAACTTAAAATAGCTTTAGATTTCAATCTTCACATGAATCAAAGACGAGTCAGAGAAATTTGGCCCTATTTTAATAAGGCTGGGGAATGAGCTCCAGAGGTCAATAAAGCCCTCCAAAAATGATGAATGATTGAGTACCTGTGATGATGATAGTGATTACTGGAGCAATTAAACAGTTTGATTAAATGAGCCATCATAACCATGATGTCTGCGGGAAATCAGCCCTCACATATAAAGAAAGATAGTGTGTAGAAGGGCTGACAACGCCAGTGGGCAATCCGAGGCTTTCCGATAACTAGAGTACTGTGGAAACGGAGGTATTTTCCAGTGCTCCTGAGGGGAAAGGGGGTGATTAGGTAGGAAAAAAAGTCACGCAAATACTTTATGGCATTGCTGTACCCTGCTTATAACCGTAACAACCCAGTTAATAATGAAGAGTAAAAGTGAAGGTCGAGGTTTTCTTCTTCTTCTTCCTCCTCTTCTCTTCTTCTTCTTCTTCGTCTTCTCCGTCTTCTTCTCCTTCTCCTTTTTTTTTTTCCCCTCCAGAAGATCTCCAAGACTAAAAGCAGTGGCTCTGGGTTGTTGCGGACTTTACCCCGGACTTGAAAGAAGAGGTGAGTGAGTTTTGTTTTTTATTTGTTTTTTTTTTTAAGTCCTTGGTTTCTAGACTTGTCTTTTTTTAGTAATGGTTAAGCAAATTAAGTTTTCTTGGGGGAGGGGGGGAGGGGGTGCAGAAAGGAGAAAAAGAGAAAAAGAACTAACCTTCCTGTGCAGTATTTTCTATTTTGTAGTATAACTCAGTAACACAGTTCACGATATTCATGGCAATGAATTCTTTGGTCAGTTCTTTCTGCTGCACCGAGACCGACTGAGTAGTTTATGCAAATCCTTTCGTACTCTCCCAACTGCGCTTATTAGCAGTAATGAGTAATTGTTGTTGTTCCTTTATTATTATTATCTTTGCTTAAAATGTCGTCATAAGTATAGACCAATTATATGATTTTTTAAAAAATCTCCTAATTTTCCTTAAGTGTTTCTTTTATAAAAGCCCCAAATTCACATAAAACCTTTGCACTACAAGGCTCAACTGTTCTTAGATTCTGATTATTCTCTCTGTGTCTCTCCTCTCTCTTCTCCCTCTGTCTCCTTTCTTTTATTTTTTTTGTTTAATCTTAGTATGAAATGTATAAGAACCTCTTCAGACTGTCTTCATTGAGAAAAGCTTCACTTTCATTCAAAAAGGCACCTCACATGGTATTACATCTGAGTAAAGGAGATTCAGTCCACTTGAAGTTTCCTATATTTTAGTACCGCTGTTAAGTTAATAATAGGCTGGTTGTCCACTGATAATCATTTACTTTCACCGAAGAGGGGAACTTTTAACCCCTATTTATTTACACGGGAGAAGGTGCTCAATGACTAAAAATAGTTTCACCCTGAACTCTGCTTAATAGTCTAGGGATACTTTCGATTTTTCATCAGTGTTTTGAACAATTCGAAAGGATAGAACAAAGCCTATATAAGGGGGTGGGTGGGTGGGGGAGGGACAAACATGAAAATAAGATCTGGTCAAAGAAATAATATTTTTCCTTCTGAAGATTTTTAGGGAAGAACTAGGGAACTAATGTTATAAAAGTTCAAATGTATTTGGAAAGACCTTCCAGCATGTTAAGGTGAACATTTGGCAGAATAAAATAAAATTTCATGTCATTGAGGGTTTTTGTTCTCTCCGATGTGTATCCTGTGCACTCATCATCTTGAAAAGGAATGCAAGGTTTTCTCCGTATAGAGTAGATTGAATGCAAGTTCAGATGAAATGTTGGAAACGCTACACTGTAATTCTTCTTGTAGCTTTCAATTTAGTGAACCCAAATGACCAAAGACTTACTGGTCCTACTGATTGGTCCACTGATTGGAATAATCACTTATTCCTGATATTCTAGAGAGGAACATCTAGTTTAAAAATCACTTGCTCTTTAAAAAAAAATTTAAATAAGACTAGTCAATCTGACACTTCGTGGCTTTCAGACCCCCGATAATGTTTTGGTCACCCTCTCCAATTTAGGTACTCCCACCAAGGATGTGGGAAAGTAGGTGGGGCAGACCATGAGAAGAGACCTAAAGAAGAGAGATAGGTGTCCTGGTAAGGCAGCACACCTCTGTCAACAGTGAGCTCCTTCTGCTCGGGCTGGAAATGGTTTTAACAGGCGGTAAAATTTCATCTTGCAGTGTCAAATTGGGGTCATTTTGGGGTTACTGCTCTCAATGTCCGAGAAGGAGCTGTCCAGCTGCATGGGGACTCATTAACAGCGAAAGAGCTGTTTCAGGAAAAACAATTCAAAGACAATCGAAGGGACAAAAACCCTCTTTACAAGTGGACCAGAACAAATATGGATGCGGAAACCTATTCTCCAGAAAATCCCAAATGAGAAAGAGAGAGAGAGAGAGAGAGAGAGAGAGAGAGAGAGAGAGAG
>NW_027186296.1:880602-881464 GCF_028583685.1 Petaurus breviceps papuanus | reverse complement strand
AGAGAGAGAGAGAGAGAGAGAGAGAGAGAGAGATTGTGAGTGGGAGGGAGGAGATAGCCTCTCAAACTTGAGTCTGTTTTTAATCAGCTCCTCTTAAGTATGGTATCTCTAAGTCTTTTGCTTATTTTTTCTATTTTTCTTCTGACTATTTAAAAAAAATCTACTAATTAGGAATAGCATGCCCAGGTAACATTAAGGATTTTTTTAAAAAGATACTTTATTTTCATTATAATTTATTTGGAACGCATCTGCTTTCTGTAGGGTATTTGTTTTGAAGGAGAGAACTTCAGGATCTAGGCTGTATTTTAAATGACATTACTCTGGCTCCTTAAGGAGCCCACTGTGTTTCTTTCTATAAAGTTATAGATTGGGACAGATAACTTGGAGTTCCTAAGAGTGTGGGAAGTACACATTGTTAATCTGGTTTATTAAATTCGCGTGGTTTAAATCCTTTTAGCCTTCTTACATCTGTTAGAACAATTGATGTCTTTCGGGAGGAACAAATAAATCCAACCTTAATCTTATTTGTAACTTTATTCATTGTTTGTAAATTGAAGTATTTTTGGATTATGCAGATTTTTCGGATCTGTAACTTTTACTCAGATTTGTAGGCTGATTCTTATCAGTTGGGAAAAAAAGGGATTATTACTTTTGTCATTAAATGCAGATAAAGCAGAGTTTTAAAAGAAAGTGAAGAGGTGAAATTATAACTCTTTGAGATAATCAAATTATTATTGTAATGTACCTAAGGAAAAAAATTTAAACTTACTTTGAATCAAATAAGTAAAACCATGAAGAATAGGAGAATGTGCATATACTCTCTCTCTCTCTCTCTCTCTCTCTCTCTCTCTCTCTCTCTCTC
>NW_027186296.1:866501-880502 GCF_028583685.1 Petaurus breviceps papuanus | reverse complement strand
TCTCTCCTTCCCTCCCTCCCTCCACACACACCCCTGCTTTGCCTCCCTTACTGTTTCAACTATTGCTTCTTTAAGGACCCAGTTCCAAGGCCAATTTTTGTGTTCCCTACCACTTCATCAAAAGCTAATAGAAGAGTTGTTCAAAGTCTGATTTCACCTTCAGAAGACTAGACTTCCTCATATAACTTGGCATGGAAAATCCGAACAAAATGCTCTCCTTGATACCGGTGGGGTGACAGTTGAGATTATTGATAAGTGCTTTCCTTAAACTCTCTTTCTCTCTTTCTCTCTTTCTTTCTTTCTTTCTTTCTTTCTCCTTTGCAGTCGTTTAATACTCTTCGAAGGGTAAAAACTCTTATCTGAAGAGCTCCATGCAAGGTTCTTTACCTCCTCTATAATGTGACTAGCTTCTGTAGAAGTTGGACTACAAAGAGCCTCATCGATTTAGCTACCTGTTAACTTTGTTTTCCTTCCTCCTTTTCTCCCTTGTGGATTAGTAACAGAGAAAGGTACATTCTGATTCTTCTACCCACTGGCACCTCACTGTTTCTTCCCTCCCAGTTCTTTTTCCCCCAAAACTACCACCCTGGAATATTCCTCCTCTACGTTTTTAAGCGGGTGGGTTGGGATTTTTTGTTTGTTTGTTTTCTTTTCTTTTCTTCTTTTTCCTCATTTCTTTATCTCACAGTTTTATCCTGTGAAACATCTTACAGAAGAAAGGAAGAATTTCAATACATAGCCCTCTAGCGCTATCTGGCGGGTCTCCAACACTAGAAGTACTCTTCCCTTCTCTCAGTTTCTTCTCAAATCTCTGCTCTCCTCTCCTCTCCCCTCTTCCCCCCACCTCCTCTTCTCTCTTCTTCTTCCTCGCCTTTCTTCTCCTCTCTTCACTTCTCCTATTCTCTCACCCTCTTCGACTCATTTGCCTCACTCCCACCCAACTCTCCCAGGGGAAGATCCATCCCAGCGGAGTGCTAAAATGCCATAAGAACCAGGTGATGTTAAAGAGAAGTGTCCCCTGCCCCTCGACTCCACCTCCATGGCGGGAGTTAGGGGGGTGGAATGCCATAAGAATACTGGATTAGCATATTAATTTTAGGTCATTAACACTGCTACTGATGGATTTTGAGTGAGCAATTCTAACCCAAAGAAACAGTGATTGTGGACTATGGATTAAACAAATTGAAAACTAAAATCCCACCCCACAGGTCCAAATTAGTCAAAACCAATTTTTAGGGGGCAAGAAACTATTTCAAACGTCGTTTGCTTAAATCGACACTAGTTCCTGATTTCGCAGGCGATCGGACGTGTAAACACAGCAGATCCAGGTGAGCATGACTAAAGGAGAGAGACGAATTATCCTCTCTCTATCACAGTTTTTGTCCGTTATCTCTGTTTTTGTCCGTCGCTCACTCCTTGTCTTTTTCTTCAACCTCCTCCCACCCCACCCCAAGTTGTTACAAAAGGATAGGCTTATTTTTGTTCTCATCACCAGCTGTAATCTGTCATATTCGGGGTTAGATCCAAAGAGAAACGCATATATATATTCGAGAGAGGGAGAGAGAGAGAGAGAGAGAGAGAGAGAGAGAGAGAGAGAGAGAGAGAGCTCTAAGGACAAAACCAGGGGGGGATTGAAAAAAGGACTAAACCAAAAATTTAAGAGTCGTATGTGTGTGTGTGGGGGGGTGCTGTTGTAGATCCCAAATAACAAAAGTGGGGAAAAGAAAAGTCTCCCCGAAATTGGGAATGCATTACTCACCAACATATTCCCTTCTCTGTTATATGTGACTTCTTATTTGGTTTTCCGTAGCCTGTGCACCAGCAAAGGTGTGTCTGGTGGTGGTGTTGGGGTGACTTGGGTGAGAAGAGGGGAGGGGGGAGCAGGAGACAGTCTAGTGAAGTTGGATTTTAGATTGGCACAGGGTAGTGTCTATACCACTTAAAATTCTCTCTCTCTCTCTCTCTCTCTCTCTCTCTCTCTCTCTCTCTCTCTCACACACACACACACACACACACACACACACACATACACACACACACACACACACCACACCTCCAACCTGCCTTTTTGTCAGTTCTCTTCCTCCTAATTTTTGAAATACAGCAGAGACAGTGGTAGCCAGGGTGTAGGGGAAGGAGAACAGAGAGGTAGAAATAAGACATAAAGAGATATACCTCCACTTCTTATGTTAGTTTTGGAATTTTTTTTTGTTTGATTTGTTTTGTTTTATAAGTTTAGTTTGGCATTAAAAATAGTAGTGTGCACTAATTCTCCACATAAGTAACCACTGGCCAGATAAATCCCCATGTGATAGTTCCCTATAGAGATTGCAGATATTTAGATCTGTAGATAATGGGTTATCCAAAGAGTTCATTGCCTATAAGACCAAAGGAGCTCTTCTTTCCCCATTCAGAAATACTGCTTGGAAATGTCCCCATAGATACAGCTAAAACCACAACCACAACAGCAAGGCTAACAAAAAGAAAAGTTGTGGCAAAGATTGGGGCTCTATCTCTCAAGAACTTTATTCACCATGTAACAGACTTAGGGTCCTAGTGAAGAAAATGCATTTTACCTGTAATTAATTAATAACAGTTATTAGGTCATCATCAGTCATGGAACAAATAATTACAGCAGATTTTTACTTAAAATTGACCAGCCTCGGAGTGATAGATCGATTGGAGGTATAAAAAATGATGTATCAAAACATCAATGTCGATTATTTGAAATATTGTAGTCGAATTTTTTTTTATTGCTTCATCGGTTAAGTGTCTGAAAGTGCAGTGTTCAAACATATATTTATGTTGTCAATACTGTCAGAACTGTCACTTTTACTACACTGGATTTGTACTACATTTGGAATTGGCTCATTTACATAAAATGCCCACCCTGGATTTCCCCTCCTCTCTCTCTCTCTCTCTCTCTCTCTCTCTCTCTCTCTCTCTCTCTCTCTCTGCTTCCTGCTTCCCCTTCCCCCACCCCCAAAATCCATGTCAGTTTCATCAAAGGGTTCAGGAATCTTTGCCTTAGTTAAAGTATGCACTGCTTCATTTAGTCAATTTTTCACGTCGGATTATACGTCTTTTTCGCCATTTCCAACTCGAAAAGGGTTTGTCTTCACGCACTCCACCCCCTTAGAAGTAGGATTTAAACACTTTGTAGCAGTGGCGCTTTACCACTGCATTCCCCCTTTCCTTCCCTACCCACAACCAGTTTGATAGAAAAACTAAAATATACTGCATCGTCGAGTTTGTGCATACAGATATCCACACAGGTACAGATACATCACATACTCTCACATAGGCCAAGGTCCATTCTCAAATTACCTGGAAGATTGATGGTATACGAGGAAAAACGAATTTGGAAATATACTTTTTTTTTCTTTTTACTTAAAAGCTGTGATAAAAAGAAAGGAAGTAATACATATAAATGATCGACACTTTTTTTTTTTTTGCCTTTAAAAGCTTTTGAATTCAATCGAAAAGCATGTTAGAAGCAGAATTGACAGTTTTAATTCTACCTATTTTCACCAGGGCGCATCAGATCAGAGACAAGCAATTCTTGGTGTGGGGGCTGGGGAAGAAGATGGAAAGCTGGTGTTCCTGCCCTGAAAAATCACTGGAAAGTTAAAGATCATTGAAAAGCAAACATTTCTTCAAATTTAATGAATTAATTGCAATAGATAGATAGATAAAGTGCTCTTCTGTCCAATTTTATTGCTTCTGGGTTCCCTTTTCCCATTCCCTATCCCTAAACCATGATAGGAAAGGTAGGGTCAATTCTGGCCTGGCTGGAAGGACCTGTTTTTTTTTTTTTTTTTTAACCCTGACACGCTTAGGCGAGTTTGAAAGCCCTTTCATTTGAATACTCGGTTTGGATGTTAAGAGATGTTACTCAGAAAGAAAGCTTGCTTGACTGCATGCGGTCAATCTCTGCAGGCATTTTTTTTTTTAAGAGTAGACCTCATAATCTTCTTCATCCTCATGCCTTATTTTAAAAACAAACAAAACCCAAAGTGTGGAAAGCAAAGGTTTTGGGGAAAAAAGTTTCGTGAATGTGTATCCGTAAATATATACACATGTATATAAACATATATGGACCATAATCTCATACATCCACTTGTATGCTACCTCCCACCATTCACGTATACTAAAGCAGAGACATCACGGTATTACCGCCAGAGTGCTTTGTTTATCTAGTGTTTTCCCCCACCCCCAAATCTGTCTGACATGTATGACAAGTGCTTCTTGAGGAAAATTCATCAGCCTTCTACAAATACTTCGAGTTTAGCCATAATGATCTGTGGAAGAGAATGACCATCATTTTCGCACATCCTAAGGTGTTTCGGGAACTGGGAGAGGGGTTGGAATGCTTAATTATAATGTGGAGGGAGGGTGCTGAGACCTTTACAATGACTGTACCTGTAGAAAGCTCAGAGACTCCCAGATAACATTTGGAAAAGGTATGGTTGACTTTTTTCTCTTTTTCCCCCCCTTTTGCGCCTTTGGGGAGAAGAGATACTCTTGTGTAATAATTAGCTCAGACAATAAAAATAATTGGAAAATCAGTTGGAATTTCTGAGTTTTTAATTACGCTTAATTTTGTGCTAAGCTGTAAAATTATGAATGCCCCTCAATTAAACACTCTCCACTTGTAAAGCATTTAACAACAATTATTCCCTAATCAGTCTGAATGTGAGTCACAAATGATGCTACTCTGCATCAAAGGGACGTCCTTAGACGTTACCTTTTAGTCATAAGTAAGAGGATTAATTTCTATAATTAGGGGGATAAATATGTGCATAAATACATTTTTTTTTACCCGTTTTCACTCTGAGAGACACGACTGGCTTATAGTATCATGTACATTTTTAATTGTCCGCCTTTGCTCGGAATCTTGAAGCGGGCGTATGGAGAGGGGAGGACGCGCAGACAGGCTCAGCGTCACGCTGAGAACACACACGTGGGAAAGCAGCGGTCAGTAGCTTGGCCCTGGCAGCTCTGGTTGAGTCCGGGATCGCATCCTTCCCGGGAGATTTTCCCCTTAACAGTCCGAGGTAGGGCCTTTTCTTTTTACTTTTCGGTCTCTCGATCTGCAGAAGTACAGGTCTCTGCCCCAGACTGAAGCTCAAGGCTGGTTTTTAATGATACAAATAAAAATTGAGCCTGACCTTTTAAACTCCAGTGTGAATATCTCATTTACCTAATGACTTTATGTCACCTAGGAAGAAGGTCAATTTCCTCTTAACCTTTTCCCCACTGCTGTAGTAAGCATTCTTTTCTAATCAATTGTGGCTGGAATAATCAATTCCCGTTTTATGATCGCTGACAAACTCAATCTCTGAGCAGGAGTTTGCTAGCGGGGTGTTCAGTTGGGTTGGGATAGCCACGTACGCCCAGCTCCCACTGTTTCGAGGAAAGTCGTCTCTCTCCCGGGTAGTACCTAGACCTTGGCAAAGTTCCCTCCCCCACCCCCTAGGGTAGTTGAGTTGTCACTAATCCGAATTTGATATTCACCAGAACTTCTTCAGTCACTGACAGCGCTTGCAGCTTTGCCTCTCTACCCCAATGTCCTAGTCTGTGATTGTTTTCATTTCAAAGCTGGTCTGCAGGATGGAAATGACTTGCGCTCCCCTACCCGTTCCCTGTGGATGTCAGCCTTGTGTGCATCCAAATCACTCTATATACCAACATCAGAGCAACGAAAAAGTCCAATGAGAATTCACAAAGGAAATAAAATCCGCTGGTAAACATTTTGTATCTTCTTTCGTCATAGAATCATAGAGTTGGAAGGAACTTCAGAGGTCATCTCTCCTAATCACTACCAGCCCTGCTCCTAACAGCATCTCTAACACACATGTTCATACAACCTCTAGCTTATAGACCTATCTTGAAGCAGGGGACTCACTACCTAAGGAGGCAGTTTCTTCCAATTTTTGGACAGCTCTAATAGGAAGTTTTTCTTTTATCAAACTGAATTCTTCTTCCCTGTGATTTCCCCAATTCTGACCTCTGGATTAAAATCTAATCTCTCCCATATGAAAGCTCTTCAGATATTCCAAGAGAGTGATATGCCCCCCTCTTCTCCACAGTAAATATCCCAGTTCCTTCAATTGACTCACATATGGACTAGTTTGGAGTCCCCCTCACTCTGCTGGTTACCTTTCTCTGGACCTACTCAGATGTACCAGTGTGCAGCTCACCACAGCAGATCACAGATGTGGAGTATATCATTATTATGCCTCTACACTGATCCCTTTTATTTCCAGGGTTCAAGTTCTAGCTTCTTTCTGCTTAATTACTCAGGAGTTGGTTGGTAGGTAACTGTCTTAGAATTTGTGTTTCATTTTCCCATAGAAACACCAAATAATTATATAATAAAACTATTATTATTATTATTACTACTACTACTTAGGTTCCTAGGCTAACCCATAAATCTTGTTCAACTAATAATTAGCTGAACCATTGCCCAGAATTCTGATAGTGCTTCTTGAATGAGAAAAGAAAAAAAAAAAGAGGAAGAAACTCTCTTCCTCTTTTCGTGGGTTCAGAGAGAACCCTGGGCAAAATCCTGAAAGAGCTGTTTTCTTTGACACCTGGCCCACACCTACCTTTCTACACTCTTCTCTGCCAGATCTCAAGTACCTTAAAAGGTGCTAAGGCCCTCAGGATTTCACCTAGTTCCTCTCTTATCCCGCAAAGTACTTTATTCAAAAGTTACCTACCTTCCCTTCACCCCACCCACTAAAATCTTTTTACCCCTCACCCCTGCTGCTAGGGAAAGTAACTTTTTTTGAGGAAAGTAACTTTTGGACTAATTCACACTAAAATACAAATGACTGATAACATACTAAACCTTTCAACAGTATTTTTGTTTGTAAATGAGGGCATTGGTTAACCTAAATGTATCTCAAATTAGTAGCATTTCAGCTATTGTGTGTTTTAAAAAAGTGAAGTAAAAGATACTTCCAGCAGATAGGGAAAGGCCTTAGTGAGTGTGGGAAGTATTTGGGGACAATTTAGCCACATGCCATAAACCATGGTTGTCTGTTTTTTTTTTTTTACTTTGGTATTAGGAGGGAAGAGATTCTGTTGTCCTAACCTATTTTTATTTTACCCTTCTCCAACATTTTTTTTAACATGTCTGAAATTATAGATTCTCTAAATGCATGACGGTGACAGAAGTCCTCTAGATAAGGAAGTCAGACTGACCCTGTATGTACATGTGGATGATTTATAAATTCATCCTTAAGCCAGAGGTTGTATTTATCTAGAACCTCTCTTTATCCCATTGTCCCCAGTGGTTGTTTTGACTTTGGGTCTTCTGAAGAATATGAATACAAGTAACAATACTTAATGCAAGTGCTAATTTTATAGGGAATGGCAGTGGACTCTGAGTTAGTAGACTTGGTCTCTACCTTGGACAAATCATGAATCTTACTGAACCTCAGTTTCCTTATCTATTAAATCTATTTCGTGATTTCCATGTTTCCTTGAAGATTTAAACGACCCATTCTATGATGCACCTATTTAGCCAGTATTCTAAGATTGCAAGACTTGATCCTAGCCTGTCATTCTGGTTGACACTAATCAAGGGAATCTTTTTTCGTCCTTCAACATGATGTATTCCCTATAAAAATAATAGAAGAGGGAGGAGATTATTAATAAATCATATAGACAATTCCGATAAGTTTGAATTGGATAGTAAGAAAAGAAAATGCTGGATTTGACATCAGAAGCGCTTGGTCAAACTTTTGGTTTAGTCACCTGTATGACATTGGCAAAACCATTTCACTTCTCTGAGTTAGTTTCCTCATGTGTAAAATGAAAAGAGTAGACTAAGGCATCTTTAAAGTCCCCTTCTGTCTTTACATTTTATAAAAAACAAAACAATTGGGGTTTCCTGCAATAGAAGCAATATTTAAAGACTCAGGCTTTGTGGGAACTTCTTTTTTTTTTTTTTAAGCAATCAGGGTTAAGTAACTTGCTCAAGGTCACACGGCCAGTTATTTCTGTGTGGGTGCTGAGTGTCTGAGCCCGGGATTCGATCTCCAGGTTTTCTCAACACTGGAGCCAGTGCTCTTACTCGCTGAGCCACCTGGCCGCCCCTGTGGGAACTTCTTACTAGGCTCCTCTATACCACTCCACACTTCCTATGGACCCCTGTAGCACAGTGTTTAGAAAATAGCAAGTTCTTAATAAATGTTTACTGACTTGCCTCAGATTTTTTTTCTTCTTTCAGATAATACAGACCTGCTCTCTTTGTACAGATAGCTGTTGAAAATGTAATCAAACTTGCCTCTTTCCCATAGAAGTCTCATTACCCTGGGACAAAAGTACCAGCCAAACCTGGAGTATCTTCCAGCAACTTAAAAGAAAAATTACAAAACGAGTCTGTGGTATATGTGAAACTTGGGACTGAAATGGGAAAGTAGTCCAGTAATAGCCCCTACCTTAGACCACAAAGACTATTTCCTTGGGAAATAATGGTTTTGGGTCAGCTTATTCATAACCATTTTTGCTGGGTGGATATAATTACTGAAGAGACATTTGATAAATTCAGGAACATTTGAATAACAGGAAAGGTTGCCACACCACAGAAATTGGTGATGGGAATGATGGAAAGCGATTCCTTCTTGGTCAGAAGAATATGAAACAGTCTCTGAATAGTGTCTTTCCTCACACTAGAAGGCTGGTTCTTGCTCTCCCCTCCTTTTCCCCACCCCCAGCTATGACAGCTGAGGGGAGGGAGGAGAACAAAGGAGAAGGGGTGGTAGTTCACCACCTCTCTGATTATAGTGGAAGGTGGAGAAGGAGAACCTTGGGAAAGCAGTATAGAAAAGCTTCCAGGGTCTTCTTGATTTAGACGATGGAGCTCACTTACATTTCTCATTAGTTAATTTTTTCCCCTTAGTCACAAGTTGTAATTTCATTATTGCAGGGTACTATGGGGTGAGGAAACTCATTTAATGGCATGAATAGCTAACATTTCTAAAACTTCTCTCACTTGAACAGTTTACTGGGTTTCTGAGAGAATAAATGACTAGCTTTGGTTCACACAGCTTATGTGCATAGAAGGCAGAAGAAGTTGAATATGGGTCTTCATGACTCTATGGTTGGCTCTCTACTACCCCTGATGTCCCTTAATGCAGCCACGTTATGGGTGAAATGGGTTTTGTGGGCCTGTTTCTATGGGAAAATGCACTGTGATTTCTCAACACATTTTTATCTGTACTTACCTGTACATTACTGTACCACCCATATATAACTGTACTACACACACACACACACACACACACACACACACACACACACACATGCATATACTTTAAATCCCCATTACTAGTAGTGGGCAGAATTTCTATCCTTAATAGAGATGGTCTAGTCAGTTTATCTATTATTGTTTTCTCCTTGCCCCCTTGTAAATTTTTAGTGGTTAGACCTGGAGTAGTTGAGAACCTCTGATGGCTTCCTTCAGTGACAACTTCCACTTCTCCTCCTCTGTTGAGAGAAGACACCAAACACCCAAGTAGAAATGCTGAAGAACATATTCACAAACAGGTTTCCAGTTCCACTTCATTTAAACTTCTTGTTATTCTACTTTTCTCTACACCCTGCTAGTTCTGAATTACAGTTTTTGCTCACTGTTCTAGTCATAGAAGATGTAACAGAGAAGTGCAAGCACCATGTACAGCTGGATCCCTAGAAGACCCCTAATGGACTAGATGCAGACCGTGTCTGGGACTCTAATAGCCTAATTAAGTGTAACTTCTTGGCCTTATGTAAGTGGGTCAAGAGGGAAAGAAATTCTAATGGGACTATTTTCTGCAATACAAAACAGGTTCTGGCCCTTAGCCCTATAAATGAATTGCCCCTGTAGTCACCATATGTGTCCCATGCTGTGTTATACATTAGTCATGTCTCAAGATTCAAAACTCTACACCGAGGTACATGAAAAGAACTATAGATACCATCAACTTCCTAAGAAGACAGTTTCTAAAAAGTCTTCTTCCTATAAGGAACTACAACATGTATCAACCAGAATTTTAGGTCTTGGGGTGGCTAGGTGGCACAGTGAATAGAGAACCAACCCTGGAGTCAGGAGGACCTGAATTCAAATCCAGCCTCAGACATTTAACACTTACTAGCCATGTGACCTTGGGCAAGTCACTTAACCCCAGTTGCCTTACCTTCCTCTCTCCAAAAAGCAAAAAAAAAATTTTTTAGGACTTCTGGAATGATCTTAAGTGATCTTTTTCACTGTTTTTACTTAGCCTGAGCTAATTTATGGAAAAGATAGGACTAGAACCTAGATCTCTACCAGGTTAGAATGAATAATATGAATAAAACTCTTTCTTTTTTCCTTTTTTTCCCCTCTCTCTCTCTCTCTCTCTCTCTCTATCTCTGTATCTCTCTCTCTCTGTCTCTCTCTCTCTCTCTCTCCCCTCTTTTGGACATGTTGACACAAGGTTTGTGGGGAGAACAGGAAAAATTTTTGCATTTGATAATATATACAATGGTGTCTAAGTTAGTGTTAAAGTAAAGCATGATACTAAATGAAACTGAAAAATGTTTGTAATTTGGGATTAGGTATTTCCACCAAGAATACTGTCAATTTCATAATGAAAGTACAGTATAGTAGAAAGTATTAGTAGTAAGGAGAAATGGGTTTTCTAGTAAATATATATGTATATATACACACATATATTTTGCAATGCATCCATGTAAATATCTATATGCATGTATGTGTATATATGCATATATACACACATAAATCCATATGTCTGGAGCTGTGATTTCATTCATATAAGGAACTCCTGGTATGAGAACTTCTTCCACCAAGAGAGAATTGCCTCAAGTACTAAGAAGCAAAATGACTTATCCAACATTTTTCAGCAAGTACAAATCAGCTATAACACTTGAAAACATTTCTTCCTAACTCTGTGACTGGCCTTCTGTCTACTAAACCACCCTGTACTACTACTATTGCTGCTATTTCTTCTACTGCTGTTGCTGTTTAATGTATAGTATTTTAAAGTTTAGATACATGATTTCATTTGGTAACCTCTTATATTACTTTATCTAAATTACTTTACCTCTACAGTTCTCTGTTTCTACTGCCATAAAAGAGTTCTTGCCTAAATATCCTCTATGTTCCCTTTTAGATCTGAAATTATGATCTTAAGAAAATCCTTGTTTGCATCTTAAGTATGGACAATGCATGATAATTTGGTGAAGCAAGTACAAATGGATGAATAAATGGAAAAAAACAATTATTAAGTGCTTAATATCAAGTGCAATAATGAATACTGAGGATACAAACAGGTGAGTGAGACACTTCATGATCCTATAAGGGCATACTAAATAAATATTAAATAAAAGAGCTCACATTCTAATGGGAGTGGGTGGGGTGGGAAGACAATACATGTAGAAGCTTTCAATTGTAATTCTAATGGAAAGACCTTTCTGTTTCGGCTCCAGGGTGGGTGTCAAGACCTAAAGGTCCTTAGACTACTCTGGTAGATCAAATGGGGCTCTGGAGTGTATGTTGGCAGAGAAGATGATAAGATCATTATATATAAATATATCATTAAAAGGTGTACAAACTCTTGGGTACTATGGATTATGCCAACAGATATAATGTCACTAATTTTATGTACTGAAATTAACATTAAAACATGGATTGATCAATGAATTAGTGCAGTAATATAACCATTAAAATTTTTCAAAAATAAGAACTATAACATACATTTCTAGCTAAAAGTCCAAAGGACAGACTAATAGTTTCTGGCCTATGCACCAGCCATTCTGCTATTTGATATAGAAGTAATAGCAACAATAATAACTAACATTTATATACTGCTTACTATGTTCCAAAAACTATGCTAAGCACTCTATAGTTATTTATCTCATTTGTTCCTCATGATAACCCTGGGAGGTATGTGTTATTATCTCCACTTTACAGAAGAGTATACAGAGACAGGGTCATACAGCTAGTAACTGTCTGAGGGCAGATTTGAACTCAAGTCTTCCTAACTCAAGGTCTGGTGTGGTTATCCACAGCACCATCCAACTGACTAATAAATCAATATAAATTATTAATATTATTATTACTTTATAACATATTAGACACTCATTAAAAAAACTCCATAGAAGGGGCAAATTACTATGATGTATGTGGCCCAGTCAGAGTTGCTGAGACAAATGTGGAAATAGAAGAAAATCAAAGTAAACTATGTCCTCCGACATGGTGCAGTAGAAAAAAAAACCCAAATCTTGAGTCAGAGCACCTGAATTCGAATCCTGAATTTTTCATTAACTATCCATGTGACATTGGGCAATTATTCCGCTTCTTTGATCCTTAGTTTCTTAGTCTGTAAAAGAAGGAGTCAGACTACATGACTCCTAAGATCCAAATCTATGATGTATGATCCTATGATCTGTTAATGAAATGTGCATTTCTATAACTTTCATGCATTATTCCTAGGTCTGTCTGTCCTCTGAGGCCAAGTTGAATAAATACAATTCCTTTTCCAGGTGACAATCCTTCAAATATGTGAAGACAGCTATCATGTTTTCCCCTAAGTCTTCTTTTCCAATGCAGCAAATATTATTAAGCATTGAATATGTCCCAGGCAATGGGACATACTCAATATAAAAAAAATTAAAATAAAATAAAAAAGATGCAGACAAAAATTCTCATGTGATGTGATCTCTAGTCCCTTCACTATCCTGCTTACCCTGCTTTGTACCCTCTCTAACTTGTTAATACCCTTACTATATGTGGTGCCCAGAACTAAATACAACATTCCATATGTTATCTGGCCAGAACAAGCAACAATGCAGCCATCATTTCCCTTGTGCTGGACCCTGTGATAGAATATAATTAACCCAAGATTTCAGTACCATTTGGACCCTCAAGATACACCTCTGATTTATCTTACTCAACCCCCAAGATCTCACATGCTAGGTAGATTGTATTTCTGATGTATTATAGGATAAAATGGATTAATTGGTTGTCCTGGCAAACTCACTGTCACATATAATATTCCTGTGGGAAAAAATGGATTCTAATTTTGTTTCAAAAGTCATAGTTTGGAGATATAGCATGCATGTATATGTATAATATGTTTATATGAAACAATGACTTTACATATATCCATCCAGTCAGTCATTCATATATATGTGTATGTATACACACATATTGTTGTTGTTCAGTCGTTTTCAGTAGTATCCAATTCTTCTTGACCTTATTTGGTGCTTTCTTGGCAAAGATATTAGAGTGGTTCACTATTTCCTTATCTAGATCATTTCACAAACTGAGGCAAATAGGGTTAAATGAACCGCGCATAGTCAAAGAGCTAGTAAGTATCTGAGGCTAGATTTGAATTCAGGAACATGAGTCTTCCTGACTCCAGGCCTAACACTCTGTCCACTGTACCACCTAGCTGCACATATATTATAAAATATGTTTGGTTTGAATATATTATATATTATAAAATATTATATGTTTGGATATATATTTTTATTTAAGCAACGACTACATACTATCTATGTTTGGATATTATATATGTATGTATGTATATGTATATACACAATGTCTTTTGAAATTAAATTAGAATCCATTTTCTCATAAGAACAATATCTATATATCACTGTATATCTACACTGAAGTAAGTGAAGTAGATAAAGAGCATCAGGAGAGTTAGGAGAATGATCTAAATTATTCAGTCCCATAGAATCCAATGGAGGAGAGAGTTTAAAGAAGAATGTGTGCATGCTATCTACTTATCTATGTATATATTTAAGTATGTATCTATGTATTAATCTATCTGTGCATATATATGTATAATTTATATATATATGTATTATACATTCCTTTATATAATACACATGCAATTTGTGTGTGTATATGTATGTATGCATGTACATATAGACAGACAGACAGACAGACAGATAGATAGATAGATAGATAGATAGATAGATAGATAGATAGATAGA
>NW_027186296.1:845020-866491 GCF_028583685.1 Petaurus breviceps papuanus | reverse complement strand
AGATAGATAGATAGATAGATAGATAGATAGATAGATAGATAGATAGATAGATAGATAGATGGATGGATGGATGGATGGATAGACAGACAGAGATTAGATAGATAGATAGATAGACAGATAAACAGATAGATATGTACACAGCTTTCATTAAACTCTCTTCTACCTTGGATTTTATGGGACTGAACAATTTGGATCTTCTTCCTTGGAAGGTTTATCAATTTCCATGGATTCACCTATCATTTTAAAGCAAACAGCTTCAAAGTATTCTAGCCTTAATGAGACTTTCTAGTCTGTAGAGAAAGCTCCAGTTTCACATTTCTAACTGCCATTTCCAACTATCTGTTTGACTTCTTCACTTCTCTCCATGTATCAGCACCTTAAAATAAATACAATTAAATTAATTTCCCCACAAAAATCATCTCTTCCTGACTTCTTTATTTCTTTTTGCACTATCATTATTCTCTTAGCTCCCTAGGCTCTAAATTTAGAATATAAAGACTTTGGTACTTTCATGAATATATGATTTATTCAGTGTAGGGACTCACTCCAATTCCTGCCTAACCATTCCTGACTCTCCTATTTGACTCTTGTCCAAGTCTTCCAAATCCTCCATTGGGGTGGGTTGGGGGCCTACCTAATGTAGTGGGGGGCCTTCCTCTAGATGCCTTAACATTGCATGGATACTAATGAGCACATAAACTGTACTCAGTTATCCCTAACTCTCATCACATGACTGGTTCACTTCCTTTTCTAGTCATACAATATGACTAGCTCTCTTATGCCATCCTTTATGTGGCTTGTGGTGAACTCTTTTATTGGTAATGAGTTACAGCCTACTGATATCCATCACCCATCTCAGTAAAGAGTTATTACTCTCTAAATGAGCCTAAACTTTGATTCCTTGAATTCTCTGCTATTTCGTGACTTGTGACCATACAAAAGCACAAGGAAGATGTGTTTGTGTGTGTGTGTGTGTGTGTGTGTGTGTGTGTATAAAACATTGATGTGTTAAAGTACCATGTAATTTTCCAAAGGCAAGACAGCCCATTTTGTCTTTTTCATTTAATTCTAGATCTGGATCATTATTCATCCACAGTATTTATCCAAGTTATGTTTACTGATGGACCAGTTCAATGGGTTGTTCAATTAACTACATACTAGAGTCTGGACAATAGGTATTCTTCATCCATTTGGTTTTTCCTGTTTGAATAGTTAGGCAAAACTATTCGGAGTAGTTATAGATTTCATTTGGTGGCTCTACAGTGTTCCAGTGCTCGATTAAAATAACATGTCATCTCCAAACAGAAGCATTTAATGGACTGCCACCTATAAAGAATTCTTCTTCCATTTGGTCTCTGTCCTGGAAATGCTCCACAACAGCAAAATATCTTTGGCAAGCCTACATCTCCTTGTTTTATGCCTCACTTGATATTTGTAATCAGACGGTAATTAAACAAAGTTATCTCTGTTGTTACATCTTTCAAAGTATCTTAGAGGATTTTGACATGTGTGTGGGAGACACTTTGCTAGAGAAGAGCCTTTAAAGCAATATTTTGTATTACCAGATAATATTTCATATAATTATATTATAATTATTTAATATATACAGTGGGGTTTTATGTTCTTTATTCTTTTCAGTCAATTATTTGACTGAGATCTGAGGTATCCTGCAGAATATCATTTGCAAAACCCTGCCTATTTCTTTGTCATATGTTCATCAAGGATGCCCTCAATGCCTGTGTATATTATTCTCATAAAGCTTTTGTAAAGGTGGAAGAGGAACATGAGTTGTTATTTATTAGTATTTTCCTGGTTATTAGTATTTTCTCTTTTTGGTAATGGTAAGGACCTAGATTTTCCCCAAGTCTTACATATCTTTCTCATTTTCAGATGCTTTAAGAGTTGATCGCTCAATCCCCTCCAAGCTATGTTAACTCCATCACAAACCTCCTATTTTTTATACTAGACCTAGACTAGTTGGTATTTCTATCTCCATTTTCTTTAAGGACATTTCCACCTCCTCATGTAGCATATTAACAACTGTGATGTTGGAGTTCAAATGAGGTGGCTCCACTTTCATTAATAGATAGAAACATTTGCTTACATTGATCCTTACCAATCAGGTTGTTTTTTTTTTTTTTTGGTGGGGAGGTGTTTGTCTTTCTCCTTCTAGTTTTATCCTTAAATACCCTTGGGATGGCTTTATTTAGTTGAGTCTCTTGCCAAGCTTTCTATAAATTTGTTTTTCCTTCCAAGGCTTCTCACTGCTTTATGAGTCAATATAGCTCATAATCTTCAACCACCCTCCTCCTTATGATTTCACAAATGAGTTTATGTTATAAACTGGTGTTGCCTTTGGCTGCCACATCTCTCTACCTGGCAAGAAGAATATTTGCTGGCTGAGGTGGTTTCTAGGCTCTTTTTGTCTCTTCCTTGTGGCAATGATCTACATTAGAGATAAGAGGTATACAAATAGGTGTAATACAAATATGATTTGATAATATGAGAGCAGCAATATGCTATGAGAAAGTGGAGGAGGTGAAATTGGAAATTCCTTTAGGAGAAGGTCTACGTCTTGGAAAAAGGTATCCCCAGAGTTTTTAGAAAAACACATTGCACATAAACAGATGTTTAATCATTGCTTATTTTAGTGAGGCTCGGGTACATAAAAGAACCCTGTGATGAATGTTTTTTGGAAATTTTTTAATGTGGACAATTGTGCCATTATATTATCAGTTTATTTTAATAGTTTTCCAAAAATCATAGTTTAGTTTGGCTAAAGTCCTTTGATTCTTGTAGTGATGAAGCTAAATTCAGCTGAAAAATAAAGGATCAGCATTAATGATTTGTCAATTTAAAAAATCTGGCTACCAAAAACCTATAAAGCATTGTATTGCATTCTTATTGTATTACAATACAAATAGTATTGTATTGTATTATTCATTGTATTGAATGTTAATTATCATGTATTTCAATTTAATTCTAGGGGAACATGGAATTTAAATCTGCTTCTTTAGTCAATGAATCTTAATGGTCCTTATTACATTTCAATAAAGGGATAAGAGAGTTAGAGAAAGATTACTTTGTTTCTAATATCAGCCATGACCTTTACTGTTGATAATATAGAAATAGTTCTCAGATGTTTAACTTAAACAAAATGAAAACTAAAAGTTTTCTTAATAACCATAAAGTTGTATTGGAGGAGATAAATTAGGATATTAATTCACTGTTGGTGGAACTGTGAACTGTTCCATCCATTTTGGAAAGCAATCTGTAATTATGCCCAAAGAGTTATAAAACTGCATATTCCCTTTGACCCTGCAATTCTAGCATTATCCCTTGTCTCCCCAAGATGATTAGAGAAAAATGAAAAGAACTTAAATGTTCTAAAACATTTATAGCATAGTTGTGGTGGCAAAGAAGTGGAAATTTAGATGATGCCCATAAATTGGGGGATGACTAAGCAAGTTTTGATATATGATTGTGATGGAATACTGCTATACAATAAGAAATGATAAGCAGGTTGGTTTTAGAAAAATGTGGAAGGACTTGCATGAAATAATTAAGAGTGAAATGAACAGAACCAAGAGAATGTTGTACTCGGTAACAAAAGTATTGTACAAAGAACCAAGTCATTCTGAGTATTATAAATACTCAAATCAACTAGAAAGGATTTATAAAGGAAGATGATATCTACCTTCAGAGGCAGAACTAATAAATAGAAGTGAATATATATACATACATATATAATGCTTTTACATATATATGTAAAATATGCATACATATTTATGTCTAATGGTAGCTTTCTCTAGGGTGGGTGAGAAGAGACGGGGGGGAAAGTGCACAACAGAGAGCAAAAAATGTAGAAAGAAGTACAGAAAAGTAGGGTAGCTTTGAAAATGATACACAATACTTTTTACCTAGTTTTTTTTTAAGTAAACAGTAGGAAATGGAAATCCATGTTTTTATATTGAATTCTCCTTTTATGTTGTGCTGTGCTGTGCACATGGAAATGTTCTTTTGAATTTTTGGTTTTTGAAATGTCTTTATGTATTTAAGTTCAAAATGAATAAAGAAAAATAAAAGAATGATAATATCAATCTAAGAGAACCTCAAATTTTTTAAATGGAAAAATATAAACAATAAAGGATTCTGGCATTGTTATGCTGTTTTCTAATATTTTCAAACCTGCACATCTTAGGAGGGACAACATGATATACTGGTATCAGTGGTGAACTTGAATACCAAAGACCCTGACTGGAGTCCTATAGTTAACCTCTTTAAGTCTTAGTTTATTTATCTATAAGATAGAGACAATGCAGGTATTATCTCCTCGATAGGGTTGTTTTGGGGATCAAATAAACTACTTGGAATAAGGAGCTTGATATCTAAACCACAAAGAATCACATCAATGCAGTTTATTATTTCTGGGACACATTTTCCTTTCTTGAAAAATGAGGAGATTGGACCAAAAGATTTGTAAACTACCTTCCAGCTACGGATTCTATATTTTCTTCATTGTTGAGAATTCCCTGGACCTTTTTCTGTGCTGACTCAAAAGAGATGTGCTAAGTCAGAAATCCCATGAGCTTTTATCTACTGCAAGTCTGGACAGCTTGGGCTGGTAAGAGAGTACTGATTGGGTACTTAGGGAAATTCAACTTCTCCATTTTAGTCTCGTTCTTAAAATAATCAATGGAAATTATGAGACTTGGTCTCCAGAGCTGAAGTTAAAGGTTCTTTTCCCATTTTATAGATGGAGAAACTAGATTTAAGGCAAGCAGCTAATGGAAAGAAAGTTGTCACTAGCAGCATAAAACTTTCTGAAACAAAAATCTCTTTTTAAAAATGTTTTTGGAATACGTGTGTGATTTATGTAGATGATGAACCATTTTTAAATTCAAGTTCTAAGAGGGTAAGGGATGTGTTGTATGTAGTATATTTGGGACATTTAATAAGCTCAATTCTCTTATCCCTTGCTAGACCACATGGACCCATGAAAGGTTTGCGCTAATGGAATTCTAATCCCCTGGAATGGAAACAGAGTGGCTCTACTTCAGGTGGTTCTATCTTACATCTCTGAGTCCTCAAAGGGGCTGTCTCAGTTACTTTAAGTCAGGATGGTATAGTGGAAAGATAAATGGCTTTGAATTCATAGAATCAAAGAACTGGAAGGGACCCCATAGGAACTCTAGTCAAACCTGCAACTGTGAATCTCCTCTAAAAACATTTACTTGCTCCCAGTGAAGTCTTGGACAAATTACAACCTCTCTATGCTTTGGTTTCTTCAGCTGAAAATTGAAGAGGTTGTGTTAGATGATCTCCAACATTCCAGAAAATTCTATATCCAATGATCCATAGGCTATGTTCCCCATGGAACTGTTCTTGGGAAGTTATACTGATACTCCATGTTTCTGCCCATAGTATGTCTTTGGAAAATAGGATGAGGATTGAAGGAAATTTGTCCCTCCACATTTGGGGATTTTATATATATACACTTCCTGGGGAGGACAGAAATAAGTGAAATTTATCTATCTATATCTATATCTGGAGGCAGCTAGGTGGCACAGAACACTGGACCTGGAGTTAATTTTCACGAAACTGGAGTGGTATCAAGACACTGGGTTGGTTTGTCATTTCTTTCTCTAGCAGATTAAGGCAAATAGAAGTTAAGTAACTTGCCCAGGGCCACACAGTAAGTGAGTTCAAATCTGACATCCAAATAAAGATATAAATAGATGAATTACACCTGATTCTGTCCTTCTCCCCAGGGGGGCAATAAATAAATAAATAAATGTATCATCCCCCAAAGTGGAGGGACAAATTTCCTTCAGTCCTCATCCTACTTTCTTTCTCTTTAGTTAGCAGCCTATGTATAGTAATGCTTTCCTAAGATATACCCAGAAAAGAAAGAAGAGTGTCAACTTTGGGGCAGCTAGGTGGCACAGTGAGTAAAGTGCTGGTCTCAAAGTTCTGTTCCGGCCTCAGACACTTAACGCCCACACAAAAAAACTAGCTGTGTAACCTTGGGCAAGTTACTTAACCCCAATTGCCCCCCAAAAGGCAAAAAAAGTAAGAAGAATGTCAGAATGGGTCCCTAAGAACAGTCCTATGGGGAACATAACCTATGGTTCATTGGATATAGAATTTTCAGAGATGTTGGAGATCACATAATACAACTCCTTCCATTTTCCAGTATCTTTGCCTACAAAACCCCATACAGGGGCAGCTACTTGGCATAGTGAATAGAACACTGGCCCTGGAGTCAGGAGGACCTGAGTTCAAATCTGACCTCAGACACTTAACACTTGCTAGCTGCCTGACCTTGGGCAAGTCACTTAACCCCAATTGCCCTGCCCTCCCCCCTCCAAAAAGCAAAAAACCTAAAACAAAACAAAACAAAACCCATACAGGGTCACAAAGAGTTGAACATGACTGAACTGAATAACAACATATCTGTATCTACATACCTAATCTCTATGTCTTTTTCTGTAACTAAATCATCTATATCTCTAGATCAGGTCCAGCTCTAGATTTAGGTAGATTATATAGTTATTATATTATTATGTAGCTCTGATTTTTTATAAATGAGGAAACTACAGTCTGGGCAAATGAAGTAGTTTACCCAAGATTTTCCTCATTTAGAATTTTCTCTGATCATAATAATACTTGTATAAAATATAATTGTTAACATGTATGCAGCACTTTAATATTTATACAGGAGATACAGGAGGAGCTTTACAAATATTATCTCATTTAATCCTCACAACAACCTTCATAGGCAGGTTCTATTATTATCTCCATTTTACAGTGAGGGAAACTGAGGTAAAGTTGCCTAGGGTCATACAGCTAGTATTTGAGGTCAGATTTGAACTCAGGTGTTCTAACTCCAGGTCTAATTACCTCACCACTGAGCTGCCCTAGAAAAGCAGGATAATTCCTTCTTTTAAGGAGCTCATGTTCTAATAGTGGAAAACAATACAACATAGGAGGTTTCAGCTGTAAGACAGATGGAAGGATCCAGTGATTCTTAGAATGCAGCAACAAAGCAGATAGTAATACCTATTTATTAGTGTTATTTCCATGGAACAAACCACATTTGTTGAATTCTTTTTCAGTTCAAAGATCTTCGGTGATGAGAAATTTGACTTTTGGATCTTCAGTACTTGTGGCTGTTGAGAAAAGGTTATAAGACCTGAAAAGGAAGTTGACAGGTCACATCTCCACAAGAATTACTCCACTGAATGGTAGTTGCAAGGGACAGCTAGATATGTGGCCTATGGGCTGGAGATTGCTGCTGTTTCCAAGGTTCTTTTGCATGGATGTACGTAGGTGGCAGTTGGTGGTAGTTGGAATAGCAGTTGGAATAGCAGGATCCTTCTTAGTAGTGGATGATAAGTTTGGATGATAGCTGTGGGAATAGGGGAGCTGGATGGGAAGCAATGTCAGTCCTCTAATCAGGACTTTTGGGCACAGGGTTCTGGGCAATATCCATAGGGATTTCAAAGAAGTGGTGGTTGAAGAGTGAGGAGTGGTTTGACGCACCTTGAATAATTCTACCTTCTCTCTCACTTGCAGAAAACCTTTGTGTTTCATCTAGGCTGGCTTGCTAACTTTATTGGTGACATTGGATATTGGTAGAAGTAGGGATGGTGACCTCCTTCTCCACAGAGGTTGCTTCCCAGAGGTTGGAAGCAGGGTAGATGATCTGAGACAAACTACTATTCCCCAGGCCATTAATCCCTATAAGTGGTAGTTAGTCACCAATTAGTATTGGTGGTAGCCATAATGGTTAGCCCCTTTCTCAAAAGAGATTGCTTCCATGGATCATGTTTGTTGGGTGTGGGGTGTCAAGCTCCAAGTCTTGAAGATGGCCTAGGGAGAGATACTGATCCTGGGGTTCTTGGGTTTACCTTATTCTTGTAAAGTCAAGGAAAAACAAACAAGAAAGATGCTTAACATAGACCATCATCTTATACCACATATCAAGATAAAGTCAAAATGATTTAGACATAAAGGGTGATACTATAAGCAAATTAAGAGAGCAAGGAATAGTTGCCTGTCAGATCTATGAAGAACAGAAGAATTTATGAACAAACAAGAGATAGAGAACATTATGTAATGCAAAATGGATTATTCTGATAACATAAAAAAAGTTTTGGCACAAACAAATCCAATACAAGATTAGAAGGGAAAAAGAAAGTTAGGAAACAAGTTTTATAGCCAGTGTCTCTGATAAAGGCTTCATTTCTTTTTTCTTTTTTTTGGAGGAGGGAAGGCAGGGCAATTGGGGTTAAATGTTAAGTGTCTGAGGCTGGATTTGAACTCAGGTCCTCCTGATTCCAGGGCCAGTGCTCTACTCACTGTGCCACCTACCCATCACTAAAGGCTTCATTTCTAAAATATATAGAGAACTGAGCAAAATTTATAAGAATGCAAGTCATTCCCTAATAGATAAATGGTCAAAACATATGAGCAGGCAATTTTCTGATGAATAAATTAAAATTATGTATAGTCATATGAAAAAATGCTCTAAATCACTATTGAATAGAGAAATACAAATTAAAACAACTCTGAGGTACCACAACACACCTATCAGATTGGCTAACATGACAAAACAGGAAAATGATAAATGTTGGAGTTGTGGGAAAATCGGAGTATTAATGCATTGTTGCAGAGTTGTAAGCTGATCCAACTATTCTGGAGAGCAATTTGGAACTATGCTCAAAGGACTATAAAACTGTGCATATCCTTTGACCCAGCAATACCACTTCTAGGACTGTATCCCAAGAGGGCAATAGACTCAATATGCGAAATACAAGAAGAGTGGGGAGCTGAAAATGACATGGAGGTTGTGAAGCTATATGATCAGGAGGAGGATGGTATTCTTAGAAGTAATAGAGAAGTTTAAAGGCAGGTAGGCAACACAGTGGATAACCTGCTGGCCCTGGAGTGAAGAGGATCTGAGTTCAAATGTGACCACAGACACTACCAGTTTTGTGACCCTGGGAAAATCACTTACCCCTGATTACCTCCAAAAAACAAAAAAAAAACAAAATAAAACAAAAAGAAATAGCAGAGAAGTTTAGAAGGATAGATTTTTAGGGAAAGAAAATGTAATGAGACTAGTGACTGAAAATTATAACTCATCAATGGTTGTCCACCTAAATTTAATTAAAAGGGGTGGTGGTGGCAGGGGAAGACTGGGGAGTAGGACTATTATTTACGAATCACTTCCAGAAAGAATTGAAGTAGTTCTCTGAGAGAACTGGCTGCTGAAGTCACCAGATGATCTGGTAATGCTGGGAATGGGGAACTATCCCACTGGTACTTGCATAACTGTTGCCTTGGGTCCCTGGGTAGCAATTAGGTTATGAATGACTTAGAGAGGTTGATTCAACTCCAAGTGGGGGGATTGGAAATTTGCACTACAGAGGGAGGGAGAAGAGTGGGACAGTGTTGAGGCACAACATGTGGTTATATTGAAGAAAAACCCTACAATTGGCTGTCATGGGAAGGCTGAGATGTGACTCATCTTCACGTCCTCCATCAGCTACACATCCCTTGCAGTTAGGCCCAGTCTCCCTTGCAGTCGGGTCACGGCCTCCACTTTGAAAACAGTGCCTTAGAGGACAAGAAACAAACAACTCACCTAGAAGTTCTACTTCCCTCCTCTTCAGGAAGAACCTCATATTTATTACTGAGCTCTAAGCATTAATTGCTTCTTTTTTTCCCCTCTCTATCAAATTCTTCTACTTTTCCCAATTCTGGACACAAATCAGTATTTTTATCCTTTTTTCACATCTTATTTGATTCTAAGGGCAATACAATGATCCTAAGATCCATGTGTTTCCCTCCCCTTTGTATTTAGGGAATTTATTTTGATCAACGATTCTCAAAACATGGTCTAGGGATCTGTGGGGGGTCCTTTTAAGGAGACCCATGAAGTCAAAACTGTTTCATAATAATACTAAGATATTTTAATTCAATATGAATAAATATAACCAACTTAAAAACTTTGGGGGAACCTTCCAATGATAAGTAATTAGCAACAATAAAAAACCCATTGTTTGTCAATATTAATAGATTTAAAGGAAGCAACAATTCCCTGGAATGCTTTTATTTGAGGCAAGATAGAATATTAGTAAGAAATTATTTGCTAGAAATATATACTTGCCATAGCTTCATGATTAGATTAAGATGAACAGACACCAGTGCCCATCTAGGGCACAGAATAAGATTCTGTATGACCACAACTTCTTCTTTGTGATTGAAAACAACTGGGATGACCTCTGATATCTAGATGAAGACCGATTGGTCATTGTCTGTGATGCAAATGAAAGAAACATAGTGACCACTAATACATAGAAAATGCTAGCGAATATCTTTCTCTTTCCACAACCAGTATTGATTTTGGATATCTGAAATTCCTTCCTTCCTTCCTTCCTTCCTTCCTTCCTTCCTTCCTTCCTTCCTTCCTTCCTTCCTTCCTTCCTTCCTTCCTTTCAGGAATTTTTATTATCACAAATTATTTATTTTTTAAATTGCCATTGGGTCCAGAAATCATTCACAAGGTTTCTTTTCCTTATTTTCTCAAGTCACTTTCCATTTGCTTCTGAACAGGTTTTGCAAACAGAAATTTACCCTTCTCCATGGGCAGGTGCCTCCTTGATCTGTTGTTTGCAGGCTTCATTGTTGACTTGTCTGCAATTCATACTGTTCTGGGTATCTTTTGTAACCATTATCATCTGAAAGACATCTAAAGAGTTTTTGTTTTTGTTTTTTATTGCTAGAGAGTATTGTTTCATTTTTTTGCATTTCACACCATTAAGTGTAAAAGTTGATCCACACCAACATGAGGGGTTCAGTTTCGCAGGAACTTTTTTGTTTTGTACTGAAAACAATCCATTTCTTTTTTTCTCTTCAAGTTGGGGTAAAAAATATTTGCCTCTTCTACCACACTCCCCCCTCAGATGACATTCAACCAAGTATGACTCAATCCATCATGTTATGTGATTACTAATAAACCACCTCCCCCCAAAATGGTGGTAGGAAGATCCTTATTTTAGTTATTGAGAAAGCATTAGCAAAAAAAAGATGACATTTTCTAAGTACTTGAAGCTATGCCCTAAAATCAAGTAAGGGGTAAACTATCAACAGAACTTATGCTGAACCAGACCCAGTATGCTTTTACATCTGTCTTATTTTAATAAAACAATCTACAAATAAATATAAGACAAAAGGGCAAATGTAGAGACATATTGCAAGTAAGCATACATATAAAAAGGTAAGTGCAAATTAGATCTGAATATTCATGAGTCACAAATCATTGACAGTTTGGAATAATGTAAAGCAGCTTTATAAATGAGGTTAAGGCAAGGGACATCAACAAAATGCATCGTTAAATCAATAGCAATTTGATTGTGCATATACTTGTAAATTGCAGTTACAATTTTTGTGAGATAGGAGAAAAAAATACTGTGTATCTGATGAAAAAGGAAGACACATAAATACTCCCTTTTTTCTGTTAGATTTCTGCAATTCAGCATGCATTTAAAGACTTGCTGGGGAGAAAATGAGCAGTCTGGTTTCTCCCCATCAAAGATAGAGTTTTGTCTCCTTTTTACTGTCCCACCTCTGAATTGGCCTTGCTTGCTATTCTAGAAAAAGTCAATATTCAATGATTCCTATGTAGTCACTTTCAAAGATGAAAACAATCACCAAGTGTCGGTGACTTTTGTAGATGACTAAGCTTCTAATCAGAGAGCCACTGTAAAATCACTTCCGTTGGACCACAAGCACTCTTTCAATAAATTTCCTTGGAGGGAGTTGGATTCAGATGAATTACAGGTATAAGAATAAATTGCTAGAGTAAGTCTGGAAGAGAGCAGGATTTTAAAAGATGGGTAGCACAACTATTTAAATCAAAGTTTCTTTTCATTTTTTCCCCCAACAAGCCACTGGTTATTAATGACATTTTGGCTTTTTTGTCTCAGCGGCATTTTTAAAAAATATTGTTGTTTAATATTTGAAATGGAGGAACTTAAAATACTGCTGACCCTAAACAACTCGCTAACTGGTCCAAGTCCTTCACTTAGAGCAGAAATGGTTCCAATTACTTTTTCTTAGATGTGCACATTTGGGTGACTTATCTGCAAGTTATAAACGAGGGCTTTCAGCCACCATGCTCTGTGAGCCTCTTCATTGTATCCTTGCCAGTCGTGCAGAATGATTGATGAAGCAAGTGACGTCACTGTGGAAATCACGTTGACGCCAAAACCAAACAATAGCACTAATTTTGGAAGCGGCTGGGGGATTTGCGGTCCTTTCAGAAAATTAATCTACATCTTTCTGCTGGGCTGGGTTTTTAAAACATCCACCCTGATGAATGAAGTCAACAATTAGCCTGTGTCACATTTGGAGGAAAGAAATCCAGATGTGGGATGTTTGGAAGGAGATAATTTTGTTTTCTCTCCTATTCTGTATGTTAGGCTATAAGAAGTTAGTAGATTATTTATTCATTTATTTTGCACCAGATTCGTGCTTTGATCAGGATGTAGTACTCCCAGCATCAAAACTCTCTCTCTTGATGCAGGTCAACAACACTGTATATAAAATACTTAGAGATTTGCCAAGAGCACTGTGAAAGTAAGTAACTTGCCCATGGTCACTCATACAGATGGTATGAGTCAGAGACAAGCTATGAACCCAGGTCTCCCTGAATCTAAGGCCAGACTCTATTCACTATGGTACTCTATTCCTTTCTTCTCTATTTCCCTATTTTATACTCCTTGTGTATCCTAAGAAGCTCCCTTCCAAAACAAATGGCTCTAGAATTTTTATGGCCTTTTCCATGCAAGATCTGGCTTCTGACTTGCTATACTGGTTCTGGTAAAGTAATCTGATGGCTACAAATGGCTTTATCTACAAAGTATGCCCAGCCAGAATTTTCCTATCACCCACTCATTCCAAAGCAATTAGATATTTTTTTTTGCAAACATTTTTGTTATTCCTTTCCTAGGTTATTTATTTCTGCAATGTGTTGAAATGCTTTATTCAAGGAGTCCTAGAATATTGAGGAAAGGATCTTACAAGTCATCTAATCTACCTTCTTCATTTTACAGATGAGGAAGCTGAGACTTACAGTGAGAAGCTTAACTATTTTATCCATAGCATTTGACTTAATGACTTGTACTTGCAAGGGCTTTTCATATATCAACAATATTTTTTTGGGGGGGGGATCTTTCTCTCCTGAATCTTTCCCCCCCTAAATTCGTTCTATTAATAATAACTGATGATTAAATAGCATATAAAAGTTGACAAAATATATTGCGTGCCTTATCTTACTTGACTTTCACATTATTCTTATGTGGCCCACCCCACAAGGTACTATTATTCCAATTTGACTGATGAAAATAAAATTCAGTGATGATAACCCTTGGTCACACAGCTGGTATGTCAGAGGCAAAATATGAAGCCATTTTTTTTTCTGTGTTGTATCTCCTTTCCTCCCCACCTCACATTAAAGAAGGTCACTATTTGATACAGATTTATAAATAAATGTGAAATCATACTATGCATACTTCTATTTATCAGTTCTTTCTCTAGAAGTGGATAGCATCTTCCTTCATAGATCCTTTGTAGTTGATCTGAGTATTTATAATACTGAGAATAACTTGGTTATTCACAATTATTCTTAAATAATATTGCTGTTACTGTATACAGTGTTCTCTTGGTTCTGCTCATTTCACTCATGCAAGTCTTTCCAACCTGGTCATCATTTCTTAGGGTACGATACTATTCAATCACAATCATATGCCACAACTTATTCAGTTATTTCCCAGTTGATGGGCATTCCTTCAGTTTCCTGCTCTTTGCTGCCACAAAGAGAGTTTGCTATAAATATTTTAGGACATATAGATTCTTTTCCTTTTTCCTTTACTATCTTAGGAAGCAGATCTAGTAGTGGTATTGCTGGGTCAAAGGTCACAGTTTTGTAACTCTGTTGGCCTAATTCCATATTGCTCTCCAAAATGGTTGGATCAGTTCACAGTTCCACCAACAGTATATTACCCAAGTTCTTTTCTTACTCCAAATCTAGAATTTCATGCAAATGTATGAAGACAGCGAGGAATATTCTGTTGGAGAAATAGCAAAAGGGCCAGTTTGGCTGGATAATAAAATGAGTGAAGGTAATAATGCATAACAAAAATTCAAGCAGCTGGGAGCCAGGTTTCTCTTTTGTAAGATGAAGGAGTTGAACCAGATAGCCTCTACTGTCCCTTCCTGCTCTAAAATTCTATTCTCAGACTTACTTTGTTTAGTCACAACTTTGCCTTCTTACACTAATGAAATCACAGGTCCAGAACTCTCTTCCCCAGGTCCCCTAAAATAATTTTAGTGAAGAGTAGAAGTATTAAAATTATGGAATGAAACTGACTCTCTTTTTAAATGAAGAACATGGAAGGATATTCAGACAATTCTTTGTGGTGGCAAAGAACTGGAAATTGAGAAGGTGTCCATCAACTGAGGAATGGCTAAACAAGTTGTGGTATATGGTTGTGATGGAATATTACTGTGCTGTAAGAAATGACAAGCAGGGGTGGCAAGGTGGCTCAGTGAGTAAGAGAAACAGCCCTAGAGTCGGGATGACCTGGGATTGAATCCAGGCTTAGACACTTAGCACCCACACAGAAACACCTGGCCGTGTAACCTTGAGCAAGTTATTTAACCGCAATTGCTTTAAAAAAAAAAAGAAATGATGAGCAGGTTGGTTTTAGAAAAACATGGAAAGACTTGCATGAAATAATGAAAAGTAAAATGAAAAGAACCAGGAGAATGTTGTATACAGAAACAGCAATATTATGAACAACCAAATTATTCTGAGTAATATAAAAACTCAAATCAACTACAAAGGACCCATGAAGGAAGGTGCTAGCCACCTCCAGAGAAAGAATTGATAAATAGAAGTATTGTATAGTATGGTTTTGTATATATTTATTTATAAATTTGTGTCAAATGGTGGCCTTTTAGTGTGGGCTAGGAAGGGAAGGAGAAGGGGTGAGGGTGGACAGTTCAGAATTTAAAATGTAACAAAAATAAATAAAGTAAATTAAAAAAAAGAAAATTCAGATTTTTTACACAGTTGCTATAGAGCTGACAAGTGACATTGAAACAAATATGGAATTATCTTTTTAACAAATCATCCCTAAAAATATAATACATAAACTATTTACATCTAAGATATTGTGAGTAGTGGAAGTAAATTTAACAGTTTGTTGTTTGGACCATAATTCCTGATGCCTAAGAATCTGAAATGTTTCCTGAAAATATTACATGATTATGTGAATGACATTGTGACAGTTTATTATACAAATGTTCAAAGTTCCAGTATTAATTTGAAACACCTCTGATGCCTTCAAATTTAGTTTAAATGATATTTATAAATTAATCATCAGTATTATTTGTATTTGTTTTTTATGGAGGTGGTAATTTTATTCCCAAATCTGTTATCACACTTGTTACACTTGCCATTAGGTAATCAATCCATCAGAGTTCCCAGGCATATTTCTATCAACTGATGCCTCAAATGTCCTATTTTCCTATTTTTGAGCTCAGGCCTAGAATACTTCTTTATGACTTTGAGGCAGAACTCAATAACACATATTGATGGCATATGTGAATTCAGGACACCCCGATTTTCATAATGTAATCAATCTTCACCAACAGTCTTAAAAGAAAATCATAAATGTCACTCTGGGTGGGTTTGTCCCAAATAGTTCTAAATATAAAATTAATCCCATGCACAGATTAAATAAGAGGTCTGGAGGTGAGTTTAAAAAAATCAGTTAGTCTAGGGGCTATGGGTTGTTGTGAAATGCAGAGACAAAAATTAGTTGGGGGTAAGATTGAGGTTCCTGTTACAATGGAAAAAAGATAAAATCTGAGAATTTTCCTCTATAGTAGAGTTGACTACTAATCAATAAATTAATCAGTCAAATGACAAGCATTTATTTAGTTCCTGCTATGTGCCTAGCAATGTATTAGGTCCTGGGGATGAAATGAAAAAACCCCTATGATCACATGGAAAAAATGAACATGAACTTGGACAGACTTAGAGAAATAGTGGAGGATAGAAGGGCCTGGTATGCTATGGTCCCTGGGGTCACAAGATTAGGGCATGACTGAATGACAACAACAAGAACAACTCTACATCCGAGGAATTTATATTGTATAAAGGGAGACAATATGTGCGTACATTGTGCACAAAATAAAATACAATGTAAATATGGGGATAGGAAGCACTAGAAATTAGGGATTGGGAAAGATCTCGTATAGGAGATTTGAGTTGAGTTTTGAAGTAAACAACAGATTTTAAAAGATGGAGCTGTGAAGGAAGTGCATTCAGGGAATGAGGAATGCAGGAGACGTGGGAGGGGACATTGAGTGTGGAGAACATTGAATGGACCATTTTGCCTAGATGAAGAATGTGTGATATGAGAATTTGTCTTATTTGTAAAAGAATAAGGAAATAACACATTTCATTTGAAATTAATTCTAGGATCTGATGGCTTTTAATGATGATCAAACAATAAGCATTTCAAAATGTCTTCTATTGTTTTTGTTTTGGCCAGAAACCCTGATGGTCTTCCCCTTTCAGATTGACTTTTTTTTTTTTTTTGGACTAGCATGCCATTCTCTGTCTCATTTTTTCTTTTTTAAAGCAATTGGGGTTAAGTAACTTGCTCAAGGTTACACGGCCAGTTATTTCTGGGTGTGGTGCTGAGTGTCTGAGCCCGGGATTCAATCTCCAGGTCATCCCAACACTGGAGCTGGTGCTCTTACTCGCTGAGCCACCTGGCTGCCCGTCTCATTTCTTATTAAGCTTTAATCACTGAATGTATTGCATCAGTCAAACTGAAACTTGTTAAAGACCTCAGCTTGAAAAGGCCAAGATTCCCTGCCCCTCCTCCAGAACCCCTCTCTTATCGTGGACCATCTTATGTTGTTCTGATCTATATCTGGCCACTGGACCCAGATGGCTCTGGAGGAGAAAATGAGGCTGGTGACTTTGCACAGTCCTGCCTCACTAACATACAATTCACTTGCATATCATGGTATCACCTCCCTGATGTCATGGTCCTCTTGGAGAATGAAGGACAGGCAAGAACACCAACAATTGGGTCTATGTGCTTGGCAATAAGGATGCAAAGACAGAAGGAAATGTCTAAGCCTGAAAGAAGCTTACGTTACATGAGGGGAGACAACATTTGCATATGAAAACTATGTGAAATAATTGTAAGGATATATGTGTGTGTATGTATATGCACATGCACACACATATATGTAATTTTGCAGGGAAGGGGAGGCGGTGCTAATAACTGGGACTATCAAGAAATCCTTCATTTAGAGGAAATGCTAAAGCTAAATGTTGAACAAAGCTGGGGACTCTTAGAGGTGGAAGTGAGTTGGAAATCCTTTTCAGGCCTGTATAAAGGAACAGAGTCAAGAGATGGGATGTTAGATATGAGGAGGAGGGTGATGGTGAATAATATTAACAATCGACATTTGCTGGATCACCTATGTTATATCTGGCCTTGCCCACTCCATCTCATCATGTGGACCGCCTCCTGTATCAGGGTTCAGCTCTTTTCTTTCGACGTGGTATTTGCTGGGAATAATAACAAATAAAATTGACACCAGTTTGGGGTTTTGAAATAGAGCCTAACTCAGGCCATTCAAAGCTGACTACTCTGAAGTGAATGACATAGTAGTGATTTTAAATCTCTTCAGCCTAAAACAGAGTTGAGCTAGTAGCCTAAAGGGGAAAGCCTCTAAATCTCTTTATTACCCAAACCCCTATAATCTCTTCATTTTAACCAAGTGCACACAAGAATGTAGGAGAGCATTCCAGTTAACATGTCACAGTCTTCCTCTCAGATAAGAATCAGGCCTTTGAGTTTGCTATTGGCACAAAATATTTTAAACCCAAGGAAACCATTTTGGACGTTGTTTATTTTGATGACCAAGTCTTTTTGTTTAGTAAATGTTTCATGCCAATTTACTTCCTTATGGAGTATATGCTCCAGCATTCTATCATTATTTGCCACCAAACTTCCTAGCTATTGTAGAAGCATCTAAAAATAAAAGTAGCTGTTTAACTAATTTTCCCTTTTGCTTAATTTGGCAATTATCAAATCACATTTGTCAATACAACGACTGAATCAGACGTGACCTAGACATCAACATTTTTAAAAGCCTCTGTAGCCTTTCCTATTATTTCAAGTTATAGTAGCTACAAGCAAAATCTTGATTGGATCAATAGAAAACAAAAATGTGCTCTCCTTTGTCATTTCAGAGTCATCTATTAAAACAACTCAAATACAAAAATCAACTTGGTTAGAATACAAATGGGACAGCATAATGAGGCTTATGTTTAGAAATGCAAGATGCATTTTTTTTTTCCTTTTGGAAAGTATTTTAGGGAGAATTAATCTAATCCTAGTCATTAATATTCTTCCATCATGTGATTTTCATTCTTGGACATGTGGCTGCTATAAAATATATTATTAAGGCTCGTCATTTTTTTCTATCCCTCCTCTTTCTCTTCCCCTCCTTTATTTTCTTTTTCTCCTGTTTCTTCTCCATTTTTACCATCCCTTCCCCCCCCCTTTAAAAATACTGCTATTCTGTGATTCAAAGAAACAAGATTTTATGGAGCTGTTTTTCCCCCCCAACAGTCACATTAAACTAGCAGAACCATCCCAAAGACTGCCTGGATCCAAAGGTAATAATAAACCAGTGATAGGTGAGGTGAGCTCAGTTTTAGTGAATTAGACACCACAGAAGTATGCCTTTACTTTTTAATGATTGCTTATGATCTTGTAGTTCATACTTGTACTTTTTTGTTTTTGGCAAGTTAATTTTATATTGTGATTGGGGATGCTGCTTGGATGCTACAACATTAGAAATGTCTGTGTAGCATTTGTAAGAAACACAGCTATGCTTATGGCTGTTGTGAAGTATACACATAAATGCATAAGTATTTTCAATTACTAACATTCATTTTGATGTTTCTGTTGCTTTTGTGGCTTTAAAAATGGAAAATATAAGTGATAGATTAGAAATCATTACCTACAGCTGGCATAAAAAAATTTTTTTCCTCCCCTCACTGGTTTGTACTTTTAAGGAATTTGTGGATCTTATATATCCTGATATCCTATGTACAGAAAGTGACATCTACTGGAGAAAGCAGAGCTGAAGATTTCTTTTCCAAATTCTTTTCCTTGTACACTTTTAGAGAAACTGTACCAGCTTCAAACTTAGACTCAATTTGAAGTAACAAAACCTTGAAAAACGAGCTAGCTGCCTATATGACTGAGTTTTCTTGATTCTCCTTTAAAAAAGACTTCGGGCAAGAGTGATTGTGGGCCCATGTAAATGACGTGGTTGTTTTTGAATTTTTCAACTTTAGGATTCATACTTTACTCCTCAAAGGATAACACTGATGGCATTTCAATGAGTATAAACCCTTGAATGGCAGGTATGACTACTTCCACTTGGCAAATTATTCTGAAAATAAAAAAAGAACTGGAAATGTGTGATTTTGTTTAAATGGAAATGAAAATAAGATTTATTGGCAAAGGACAAGTCCTCAAGACAGATGGAGATACGAATAGGTTATGCAAGTTATTTCTGATAGAAAGCCCTCCTTCAATTAATCAGTTTTTTCAGTTAGCAAGTATTTAAATACCTACTATGTTTCAGGCACTGCATCAGTCACTGGAAATAAAAAGACAGAAGTAAAACAGTCCCTTCCCTCAAGTAGCTATGGTGGGAGACAACAGGTGTCAATTTAGTTATATACTACCTTCTAGTATCATTATTAAAATTTACTCTGATTGTTAGTTTTCTGAATTGGGGTGGAGCCATGTTCATAGGATATTTGAAGGGACCATCCAGAATTTCCCCCTTTGGGCCCAAACTAAGAAGTAGAGTAGATTCCTTAGAAATAGTAATAGTTTATTCTCACTTTCTCTTAAGGGACACTAATTCCCATCCTTTGCTTAAAAGATTTTTTTCCTTTAAGAGCTTAAAATATTTTACCCCTTTAATTACTCTCATTCCAGTGCAAATTACTGTAATCTTCACTTTATAACCCAGGAACCTGCAGAGAGGTATGGTCTGTGTTTGTAGAGAATTATGTTTGACCCAGACTTGACAGATTAGAACTCAGCTCTTTTATTTTAGGTCATAATCTTTTATACTCTCCACCATGCTCTTTCTCTCTTTGGATTTAGCTATAAAGTTCTCTATGGTTTAGTAGAAGTTTAAAAAAATTCTAAAGGGCTATTTAAAAAATAATCTGATTTTTTTTTTGTAGTAACACTCGTGTACTCCCTCTGCTGGCCCTGCTAATTAGCAAACACCTTTCATCCCAAAACATTTTTGACATAATCTGTGACACCAAATGGTTAAGCAAGATGCCACGCAGATCTTTTAGCTGAAGTTTGTAAGGAAAGTAGCATGTCAGTGGCGTTCTATGCATAACAATCAGGCAGGAAGAAAAGTAGACCATAGGCTGAAAAAATTTCAAAATATGAACAAAGTTTTTTCCAGGAAACACAGGAAAAAAAGTGCATGAAGTCCATAAAAAATATTTGACAAGAACTATCTTAATCAACAAAAAATTGTAAACTGTGTTAATGTTTAAATTATAATGTTTTTAGTGAAAATGCAAAATACAGGACTCCTCTCTTTTGATCGCCAGTTAGTCAGGAGTACTTCACTTCATTTATACTTCATCTACCAGAAATTGACATCTCTCTATCTTCGTGGGTATTAATGTCTATCTAGAAGAGATATATAGCTGTCCAATGTTGATAGACTGGATTCACTTCTCACTTGCTATATCTCCATTATAACATTACAGACAAAGAGGATGACAGCTTTTCTCAAATCCTAGGCCTAATCATAGAACAGAGAAGTGACTTTTGGGAGGTGCATTAACAGGAAATTAGGGTCCATTTAATAAATTACCCCTTATGGGGCACTTTGAACCCTAGTGGTCAGAAGAGGTTAATGCACTCCACACAAGTGAGGCAACCACTCACTTTGCAAGGCTAGTAGCAACAGGGCCAAAGTCATCTAGACCTTCTTTGCATTAATAGCCTCATCTTCTTGAGCTGGCTTTGTAGTTTTCCATATTAGTCAACTCATCATTTGCTTATACTTGATTTACATTTTATTTTCTTAAAACTTGAACAGCTTTCTCCTGTCTTCCATTTCTAACATCACCACTCTTATTCAGGCCTTTGTTACTGCTCATCTGGCTTCCCACTTACAGTCTCTTCTTCCTCTAATCCATGCTGCTGCTGGGTTAAACTTTCTGGTGCATAGCTAGGATCATGTTATTCCTATGCTTAAAAATCTTCAGCTATTCCTTTTGCCTACTAAATAAAATCCAAACTC
>NW_027186296.1:785970-835020 GCF_028583685.1 Petaurus breviceps papuanus | reverse complement strand
CCTTCAGTGTGTCAGTGCTTGGATGTTCATTATGTTGAATTGAAAATACATAGAAAAGTGACTCAAATATTTATTGATTGATTGATAGGTTGTATGGTGCAACAGAAAAAAACAACTATTGAACTTGGTGTCAAAAGACCTGAGTTTTGATCCTGGATCTCTTCTACTTATTAGTTGCCTGATATAGGGATATAGGGAAATTCACTTAATCGTTCTATCACAGATTATTCATTGATTGAATATAATAATACTTTTACTATCTATATCACAGGTTTGTTGGGAGAATCAAATAAGATGATGTATGTGAAAATATTTTGTGAACTATTAGTCATAGCATTAGTCAAACATAAGAGAACAAGTCATGACCTCTTTGGGCTTCTGATTTCTCATGTTTAAGATAAAGAAATGGGACTAAGTGACCTCTAAGCCCCGTTCCAGCTTTAAATCTATGATCCTAATTTACTTAATTTTATCAGTGAAGGAATAGTAAAAGGTAAACTATCCTAATAAATGTTTATGGAATAGAGGGAAAGAGAAAAATTAAAATTGGAATGCTAGACATGAATAATTTTTCAAACAATGAAAATGTCAGTGTAAGTGCATAATAAATCTACGCTGAAATTAGGCAGATAAATGATTTTTAAGCATGGGATAATTTGTAACTTTCACTGTAAACTCCTTTCCTTCGAGTTCTTGGCCCTTTGATTTGGACTGCATTATGAGTCCAAATTACACATACCCAAGCCAAGTTCATTCAAGATATATGGAACTACTGGACACAAACATGCACACACACACACACACACACTTTCATTTGCTGGAACATACCAATGACACAATCTTATCATCTCTTATCTAATTTCTTATGAAAATGTCTAACTAGCATATCTTAACCCCCCCCCAATTCTTCTTTGACTAATTTTTGTTAGCTCACATGCTGTCACTGATCATCTAATGTGTGCAGATCACAGTTCTTGGTACCATTGGAGTACACAAAGCCAGCAGCCGTTGTTGCCCTGGAGGAGTTTATGATCTTAACTCTTGCCATACTTTGTCTTGATTGTCCCATTCCAATCCAATGCACAGGCTCATTTTCCTAGAAACTATTTTACCTTTGTTTTTGTTTTTAAAGCAGAGGGATTTATCTGCCCTGGTTTGTTTGGGCTATTGAAGTCACTGATCTTATCTCCCCTGGGTCTGTTTGCTTCTGAACCCCAGGCATCAAAGAGAAATGGAACTACTGATTTCTCAGTGGATTCCTCAGCCTTGAGCATGCTAGATCAGACCACCCAGGCAATAATTTGCTTCCTCAAACTGGTTGTTATAGATGGGCATCTAACAACTGTTTAGGGCCAAAGCTTAAAGTTGGTGGGATCACATGGATACATTAATAATCTAAAAACAAGTTTCCCAGGTGCTTACTTGGTTGCTGTTGGCTCATAAAAATGATGCACATACCAATCAAATTCTGTTTTTTCATTACAGAAGATGGGGATAACTTTCCTACAAGCTAGTTATTATGGATTTATCTAAATTAAATCTGATTCCATTTAAATTTTTCCTTGAAGATTTTCATTGTGTTTGTAGGTCTTTCTATTTTGTTGTCCTCAGAGCTATGTGCCATTTCCTTCAGGAAATTAATTTAAATGTTATAGTTCATATTATCCCCTATCCTATCCCTTGCAGAACCTCACTCTCCCAATTTAATGATATATCCATTACAAAATGTTACTCATTATTTATAGCCCATCAGTCAATTTGAGCACAGTCTTAAAGTGACAAAAATCTTACCATGTCTCTAATTTGTTTTTCTTTGTTTTCAATTGAAGTCCACTTCTTGGGGAGCTGGGAAGGGGGAAAGGGATAGGGGAGGAATTGGTGAGGTGATGGATGGAAGCATTGGTGGAAGGTATTTCTATTTGCTTAATGTAAAAAATCTACTCCTTGGAATATGATTATCTTCCCTGGAGAGACAGCATCATCTAGTAGAAAGAATGGATATGACCTCTCTGTGCTTCTGTTTCTCTCTATAAAATGGGCATACTAGCATTGCTGTTACCTTATCTTGCAGGGGAGCTTCTGTGAGCAAGATGATTTAAAGGGTGTAAAAACTCTTAGAGCTTTCTGAAAGAAATGTTTTCTATGTAACACCCTCTAGGGATGTCCGACACGCATGCCACTACCCAACTTGTTTTTGTTATTTAGTAGATTAGTCATGACTGACTCTGCCATTTGGGGTTTTCTTGGCAAAGATACTGAAGTGATTTATCATTTTCTTCTCCAGCTTATTTTACAAATGAGGAAACTGAGGCAAATTTGTTTAAGTGACTTGTCCAGGGTCACCCAGCTAGTAAATGTCCGAGGCCAGATTTGAACTCATGTCCTCTTGACTCCAGGACTGATACTCTATCTACTGTATCATCTACCTGCCCCATCCACTAGCTTGCACTGCTAGCTATACAAAATCAGAATCAGTTTTATACCACAAAGTCCTCCAACAATGCCTCATCTTAGTATAAAAGTTACCTTGGGCTCTCAAAGATGGAGTCAATGAAACACTAAGTTCTGGGAGATTTTATCATTCTTGAAAGCCTTTGAGCATGGTCCTGCCTTCTATGTCTACCTTGGGAGAGCATCCTACCTAATCATGAAAAGGCTTCTCACCTAGAAGTGGGCTATTTGATGATTAATTCTTTGGCCATGACAACTCATAAGATGAAGAAAAACATGGAAATAGTCCACAATCACAGGATGCACCACTCTGCTTTTGCAATGAGGGTGACTGAGTGGTTCAAAGAGATGGAGGACAGTGTTTTAGGGTATAAATATTAACTTAGCTATTGGTTCTTTAAATATATCATCCCTGTATAGTGACCAATGAGAGGATGCATTGTTGGAGGACTTGGATTATATCACTCTTGACATTCTTTCTAGATGGAATGGGGAAAAAATAGAAGTTTGTGCTAAAAAGCATAATATAGTAGCTTTATCCTTAGAGAGACAAATAAAGATGGTTCAGTCAGTCAAAAAGCATTTATTAAATACCTACTATGTCAAGTAAATTCAGAAAGCATTTATTAAACATCAACTATGTGGCAGGAACTGAGCTAAGTGTTGGTGATACAAAGGGAAAAAAAGCAACAACAAACAAACATGATATCCTGTTCTTACAGAGATCACATTCTTTTTTTTTTTTGGAGGTGGGAATGCAGGATGATTGGAGTTAAGTGACTTGCCCAAGGTCACACTGCTAGTAAGTGTTAAGTGTCTGAGGCCGGATTTGAACTCTGGTCCTCCTGACTCTATTCACTTCACCATCTAGCCACTCCCAGAGCTTACATTCTAATGTGAGAGATAGCATATACACAACTATATATACATACATATACATAAACTATATATATGTACATATACAACTCACATATATACATATGGGTGCATATATACATACATACAGTTTTGAAGAGAAGTAATTTCACTTATTTGCTGTGTGACCCTGGATATGTTTCTTAAGTTCTGTTCACCTTAATCCTCTGGTGAAGGAAATGGCAAGCCAATCCGGTATCTTTTCCAAGAAAATCCTATAGACAATATTGGTGTGATATGGTATACAAGAGACATCAAGAGTGGGACACAATTAAATAGATGAACAACAATCTCAGAGAGAAGGCACCAGTATTGGTATGAGGATTATAGGGAAAGACATCTTGTAGAAGGTACAATTTGAGGCAAAACTTGAAGGAAGCCAGGGATTTTATCTTATATGTACAAAGACACATTTCATGCAACATTTGTATATTTCAAATCATAGTAATCATGATAAGCACTAAAAACAAAAAGACTACCATGAAGGTGAATGCAGCTTATATATATTTTCATCTGTTGCAGATGACAAGGAAGAGAAATTATATAAAAAAATTTATAAGGTTCTCCAGAATAAATCAATGCATATGTTTTAATATTCAGTGATTTCAATATTTTATGGTGATATTTTGCAAAACTTGGTATGAGAGTAAAAAAGAGAGAGGTCAAACATTTACTTGTTATACAAAAGGTCCAAATCTATGAATCACAAACATCTTCTTTAAGAAAAGTATTGGGAGGCTTCTGATGCATGAGGGTTGGGTGTAGCTTCTGCCAGTGTATTGTTAGAGTACAACCCTCATAATAAAGTAGAAACATGCATCCTGAGAGTAGTTGGAAAAAAAAAAGTAGTTTCCTTTTTTTTTTGCTTTTTGGGGGACAATTGGGGTTAAGTGACTCACCCAAGGTCACATGACTAGTTTTTGTGTTAAATTTCTGAGGTCGGATTTGAACTCAGGTCCTCCTGACTCAGTGCTCTATTCACTGCGCCACCTAGCTGCCCCAGTAGTTTTCTTTTAAAACATTTTTAAAATCCTCTGATACCTGTGATTACTACTTTACCTAGGTGGTAAAGAGTATTGAACCTGGAATCAGGAAAAGCTGAGGTAAAATCCCATTTTAGACACTTAAGGTTCCCCTGGGCTAGTCAATTAACCACTGACTGTCTCAGTTTCCTCCTCTGTAAAATGGGGATAATAATAGAATCTAATCTCCCAGGGTTGTTGTGAGAATTAAATGAGATAGTATTTAATTTGCAAATTTTGAAATGGTATGTAAATATAAGTTCTTCTTCTTATTGTTATCATTAATTACCCAGCTTGATGTTAAATCAGTCTTATACAGCACTATGCAGACATGTAAAATTGTCTTTAGCTTGCAAATTTTAGTTCGGAAAGGAATTATATATCACATTTGTTACAAATCTACATATTCTTCTTTTCCAGATGACTATAACTGAAATGCCAACTGAAGCCCAGGAAAAGGAAATGAATTGTTCAAGAAAACATAGCAAAGTTTAACTTGGCGACATCAAATGGCAAGATAATAATGTGTCACTATCCTGTCGATATTTCCCCCTGAGTATATAAAGCCTAGGTTTTGACTAGATCCTGTCTATAACCAAGAAGAAACACAGTATCAAATACAAACTATAAATTAGAAAGAAAAGGTAAAACTGCTGAGCAAGAGTTCAGGAGAAAACAGTTTAGTCCTCATGGACTTTATCATCAATAGTTGAGACTCTTTTTGTTACTTGGCATTAAAGATAAAATAACAACTTTTGTTCATTTTACCAGTTGAAGAAATGAAGTACAAAACATTTGCCAGTGTTATACAGGAAACAAAATACTTTTCAACATTAAAAAATAAGACAGAGTTGGGTAGCAATGGATATAATAGCATAAAAATAGAGCATGAAGCATGACTTCATAAAAATATGAAATTATTATAGTACTGTTTTAAGATATAGAATAAATAAAATTAGCAAAATTTCTTTTGGTTTTTATTTTGTTAAACCTTTTCTAATTACACTAAAATTATTTTAGAATTTTTTAAAAAATTGCTAGCACCAGCCCTGAAGTCAGGAGGACCTGAGTTCAAATCCGGCCTGAGACACTTAACACTAGCCTTGTGACCTTGGGCAAGTCACTTAACCCCAATTGCCCTCCAAAAAGCAAAAAAAATTGAGACCCAAATTCTCTCCCTCCTTCTTATTCTTTCCCTACCTCTTAAGAAGGTAAGAAATTTGATATCAATTATACATGTGAAGTCATACAAAACAGATTTCTGTATTAACCATGCTTGCAAAAGAATACACACACACACAATAAAGAAAGTTGAAAAAATATGCTTTGATCTCAAATTCACACTCCAATAATCCTTTCTCTGGAGTTGGATAGCATTTTTCAACAAAAGTCCTTTGGAATTGTTTTGGATCATTGTATTGCTAAGAATAGCTAAGTCATTCACAGTTGATCATCATTACAATATTGCTATTATGTACAATGTTCTCCTGGTTCTGCTCACTTCATTTTACATCAGTTGATAAAGACTTCCTAGGTTTTGTGACATTTAAAAAGGTTCAAGAGACATGATTTCTGGGTGATTTAATCATTTTATTAATAATGTCAGCATTTTAGTAAAAGGATAGTCATTTGGTTGTCTCTGTCTTAGACCAAGGAAAATCATGGCGATGCACTCTTGGCTTATATACCCCTTTGGAAATTGTATCTTCCCCAGGGTGGCAATCAACTCTGATTGGCTAACAATTAATGAGAGAATGAATATTACAATGAGGGGCTGGACCTGAACTTTGATTTATTTCTAGGTTAGCCTCAGCCTTGGGCAATCTATTTGTCCCCACTCAAACCTGAGTAGAACACAATAACTTCCCCACCTGGGTTGGGTCTGGATAGAGGAGAAGGTTAGCTCAACCTTCAGAGATAAAGGTTTTGAAATGAGGATAAAAGATAAAGAAGAAAAATTGAATTTCCCCAGAACATTGGCTATTAATAATCATTTCTCTCAGGTTTCTTGAAACCATCCTGCTCATCTTTTCCAACACCAGAACAGTATTCCATCCAATCATATATGACTTGTTCAGTCAATAGACAATTGTTGAGCATCTCTCAATTTCTGATTATTTGCCACAACAAAAAGAGCTGCTATAAATATTTTTGAATGAATATGTCCTTACCCCTTTTTTGGGTCTCTTTAGGATACAGATCAGTAATGGCATTGCTGGGTCAAAGGGTATACAATTTTATAGCCTTTTGGACTTAGTTCCAATTTGTTCTCCAGGATGGTTGGATCAGTTCACAACTCCACCAACAATGCATTAGTGTCCTAATTTTTTCACACCCCCTCTAGCATTTGTCATATTCCTTTTCTGTCATGTTAGCCAATATGATAGGTGTGAGGTGGTGTCTTGGAGTTTTCTTAATTTGCATTTCATTAATCAATAGTGATTTAGAGCATTTTTTAATGTGACTATTGGTAGTTTTGATTTCTTCTTCTCAAAAGTGCCTGTTCATATCCTTCAACTATCAATGGGGGAAGCAACATTTCTTTATAGCAATAGCAAAAAGTAGAAGAAAACAATACAAATGGAAGCCTATTCAAAATACCTACCAAATGCATTACATATCTGGGAATAAATCTATCAAGGTACTTTCATGACATATATACATTCATCACAAAAGACTCTTTAAGGGAAAAATGATTAAATAATTGGAATGATATCATTTCTGAGGTTTGGAATCTAAAATAATAAAAAATGATATTTCTTTTTTTTGCTTTTTGGAGTGAGGAGGGCAGGGTAATTGGGGTTAAGTGACTTGCCCAAGGTCACACAGCTAGTAAGTGTTAAGTGTTCTGAGGCTGGATTTGAACTCAGGTCCTCCTGACTCCAGGGCCAGTGCTCTATTCACTGTACCACCTAGCTGCCTCTAAATGATGATATTTCTAAAGAGACACTTAATAAAGCTAGAAAAAGTCAATAACAAAATTCATTTGAAAGAACAAAAGGTCTAGAATCTCAAGGGAAATAATGAGAACAAAAATTGGGATAAGAGACAGTAGTCCTTTGAGATCTCAAATTGTTATAAAGCAGTCATCAACAACATTCTTTGGTTCTGACTAAAAAACAAATAAAAAAACAGATCAGTAGAACAGACTATATGAGGAAGAATAAAAAGAAAATGATCTCTATAACCTAGGATAACCTAAATTCAAGAACATGAATTTCTTAAGTGAATAACGGACTCTTTGATAAGAACTACAGGGATAAATGGAAAGCATTAGCTTTATATCAGCACCTTACACCATATAATTCAACAAATTCAAAATGGATACATAACTTTCATGTTAAAGGTCTCACTGTTCAGAAACATAGATAAGAATAAGCCCAGGTGTTGTTCATAGCTGTGACTAAGGGGGAAGATTCTTAAGATAAAACAAGAAAATTACAAAATACAAAACAGGAAATTTTGACTGCATGAAAGGTGAAAACTTTTGTACTAATAAAATTAGTGCAGAAAGGAAGCTCTCAACTGGAGGAAAGTACGTGAATAGCCTCTGATAAGGGTCTGACATGCCAGATATACTGGGAACTAAAGCAAATAAGCAAGTCACAAAGAGCCATTCACAATGGATGTGTTCAAAGGAAATAAACAAGCAATTTCTTTCTTTCTTTTTAAATATTATTTTATTTCACCACTATTACATATAAAAACAATTCTTAACATTAATCATATTTTTGTAAAGTTTTGAGCAACAAATTCCATCCTTTCCTTCTTTCCTCCCCCTTCCCTGAGATGTAAGTAATCTGATATAGGTTATACATATGCAGTACTCAAACAAGAAAGGAAGAAAAAAGAAAGGAAGGAAGGAAGGAATAGAAAAGAAGGGAGGAAAGAAGAAAGGAAGAAGTAGTATGCTTTAGTGTATATTCAGACTCCACCAGTTCTTTCTGTGGAGGCAGAGAACATTTTTTTGTCATGAGTCCTTTGGGATTGTCTTGGATCTTTGCGTTATTTAGAATACCAAAGTCATTCAGAGATATTCATCATACAGTATTGCTATAACAGTGTACAATGTTCTCCTGGCTCTGCTTACTTCACTCTGTATCAGTTCATTTAAGTCTTTCTGGGTTTTTCAGAAATCATCTTTCTCAACATTTCTTATTGCACAATAAGATTTCATTACAATCATATATCAAAAGTTGTTCAGTCATTCCCCAATTGATGGATGTTCGCTCAAATTCTAATTCTTAGCCATGACAAAAAGAGCAGCTATATATATATATATATATATATATATATATATATATATATATATACACAAATAGGTCATCTCCCTAAGACACTAATAATAGGAGAAAAGAAATCAAGCAAATTTCAGGTTTCACATCAAATTCAACAAAATTGAAAAAAAAAACCTGATAATAAATGGAAACATTTAAAGTGTAGGGATTGCAGAAAGACAGACACTGATATACTGCAAATTGGTTAACCATTCTGGTAAGCAATTTGGAATTTTTATTATATATTAACTAAAATGTCCATATGCCTTGACCCAGAGATCTCAGGGTTCTTTAAGTATTTTATCATCACCAAAAAGGCAATTAAGATAATATTAATAATCCACAGATGTATTTTTCACCCCTTTCAAATATTTATGAAATATTTAGTTTATATTTACCTTAAGATCATCCTTAATGAAAGTATGAGAAAAAATACGCATGCATTCACATAAAATATTTTACAGTAGACCATATCTTCATAAGCCTCCAATTGACTGAAATGTACAGAGTATACACATTTTCACAATGCTTATTGTTTGTTGACTATGAAAGGAAAAAAAAGCCATTTGATTCAATTGAATAAACATTACCTTGTAAGGCCTTCCTCCAACAAAGCATCTCCCATGCATTTGTCAAAATCATGCAGGATTTCTTGAAAGATGTAATTCATAACAGAGATAACTTTATTTGATTATTCTCTGATTATAAATAGCAAGTGAGGCATAAAATAGGGAGAGTTAGGCTTGCCAAAGGTATTTGCTATTGTCGTGAAGGATGCCCAGGACACTTTAAATAAAGAAGGATTCTCCAACCAGGGGCTGTCAAACTAGGGTCTATGAAATTATTAAAAAATATTTTGATAAATGTATTTCAAAAAAGTGTTTTCCTTGGTAATCCTATGCATTTTGTTTCATGCATTTAAAAGCATTATTCTGAGAAGGGGTCCATGGGCTTCACCAGACTGCAAGAATTGTCTATCAAACACAAAATAGAGTAAAAACTCCCGCTATAACTGTTGAGGTCCCCCGGATACTCCTCGCTTTAGATGATATTGTACTAAATGCCCAAAGCCCAACACTTGTTGTTTTTTCAGTGATTTCAGTCATGTCCAACTCTTCATGATGCCATTTGGGGTTTTCTTGGCAAAGATACTAAAGTGGTTTGCCATTTCCTTCTCCTGCTCATTTTACAGATGAGGAAACTGAGATCCATAATCGCTCAAGAAAATTCAGCCTAACCAAAAATACAGAAGAAAATAGCAGATAAAGAAGCCCTATTACACAGGCTATCATTCAATTGGATAGATTGAATAATGTGGATGAACAGTGAACTGAGCCCATATTTGAACAACAAGAGGAAAGGAGCTGAGATTGCTTTTGCATAATTACACAGTTCTTTTAACAAGATCAAACTTCTCCATGAAATAAAAGCCCATCTAATATTTTCCATTGATGCTGCATGATTGGGAATCCTGGAATACTTGATTCTGAGGAATTTAACTTCCTATTCACCCACAGGTCAATGGAGGAATGCATGCTGGGCACAAGTAAACTATAATATGTTGGCAGCTAAGGAATATAGTAGAGAAGCCGTAACTCATAGAACTGGAAGGAACCTCAAAGATTATCCAGTACAGCTCCTTTATTCTATAAGTGAGGAAACTGATGCATATTACTTGCCCAAAGACATGTAGGCCATATCAGAGTCAGGATTTAAACCTAGGTCTTCTGATTCCAAACTCAGCACTTATTCCACAACATTGATTAGAAATAACATCATTGATTAGAAATATGTGTTACTGGAAAAAGGAAGTGGACTGCTCATGTATTGAGGGCAAGGATAAATAAATGGATTGTCTATGTGCCCCTTTGGTATCCACATGATGCCCCAGCATGTTCAGAAGACCCACTTTGGAATATTCGTGGAAGGACATGGATAAGCTCTCATCATAAGAGAGTAGGGATGGGTTATAATTTGCATCTCACCCATATTAAGAAAACAAAAGGTATATTAAATGTCAGTTTTCCCAGTCTCCATAAGACCATGGGCATTCTACTACTGTTTTGGGCTATCAATGTCCTAATATATAAAATGTCTACCATAGACACTCTGTAAGATGAGAAGAAAATGAAATAATGGGATACCAAAAAAGTACTCAAAATTGCATTCTACGCACTATTTCATGAAAAGGTGACTTTAGCAATCCACTCAATAGGGCCTACACTTTGAATTGGTTTTCTAGAAATAGTGATGGTTTCATAGTAATCCTTTTTTTTTTACATTCTCCAACCTACCCCTCTCTGTAACTGATGGCACATTTGTTGGGTGGCTGTCCAGTCTTTGGTGAAGGAACACAATGAAACAAACTGTATCTTAAAAGGAGAGAACTATTGTTTTGACATTATTGATGATATATACTTCAATTCTTCAATGGATTAGTGATTTCATTGATGTAGGCCCTCCTTCCAATTGCAAATCATAACCCATTGATGGCTTTTAATCTCATGCAACTTTTATCATTTGTTCATATGACAAGCATTTATTATGTATCCTCTATGGATACAGCTCTGGGAGTCAACTGCAGATAGGTGCTAGTTGAATCTGTGAAAGCTAATCAGATCACCAAGAGGAGAATGGAGACAAAGAAGACCCCTGTCTTGCCCCTACAAATAAGGGGAGGAACATGAATAATAACCAAGAAAAGGTTGCTCAACAAGCAAGAAGAAAACCAGGAGAGAGCAGCATCACAAAAACTTAGGAAGTAGAGAGTATTTAGGAGAAGATGGTGGTCACTAGCATAACCCTATAGAGGAGTCAAGAAGGAAGAGGACTGAATAAATAACATCAAATTTGGCAATCAAGGAATAATGAAAAGCTTGGATGCAGCAATATTAGAGAAATGAGGGAAATGACTCCACCAGTTTGTGGTTTGTCCATGAAAGGAAAGAGATAGGAAAGTGGTTTAAAGGAATTGTAGGGTCAAGTCACTTTACTTTTTTAGGGATGGATGAGATGAATAAGTTTGTAAGCTGTAGGAAGGAGTTAGTAGATAGGGAGGCAGTGAAAATTAGAAAAGGAGGGAGAGAGAAAGAGAGAGAGAGAGAGAGAGAGAGAGAGAGAGAGAGAGAGAGAGAGAGAGAGAGGGAGAGAGAGAGAGAGAAGGGCAGAGAGAGAGAGAGAATATGATTATAATTGTGGGGAAAAGCCAAGTTTCAGGAAGAGATGGAATGAGGAAAGTATCAAGGACACAAAAGAAACCATATTATCCAATAAATATTCCTCTAGAGCCTAGATCTTTTAACATTGTGTTAGTATCATAGTTTAACAAATAAGAAGCAAAATAAAAATATTACTACTGCATTATTATCATGCCAAGAAACTTATACTCAAGTTGCAAAATATCTATCTGTTTTAAGATCTTAATGTGTCCTTTCAATGACTTAGTTTCAAAGCCCCTGAAATGATGATAGCAGCATCTATCCTTTGAATCAAATATAGTCCTTGGAGTTAGAACACCTAGATTTTAATCCTACTTCAGTTTCTGGAAGGGTTAGAATTCCTTAATTTCTCATTCTCAAACTTCTTGTCTATAGAATACGGAAAAGAATGCTTACCTTACTATTTTCACAGGGATGTTGTGAGAACATTTATATATCTTAAAATGTTGTGCATATTAAATATGACAGAATTATTATTATTATTATTATTATTATTATTATTATTATTATTATAGAGGTGTTGTGGAGGGAAATGAATTAAAAGATGTGGAAACCCTTAGGGTTTTTGGTAAGAAATGTTTCATGTAAAATCCACAATTAATTTTCATCTATTTAAAACAAAGGACTAAGCAGAGGAATAGCTGTCCCTCTTAAGGCTACCAAGGCTGACCCCTCCATTTTTATTCTTGATTCTATCTTCCTGAAGGTCCTTATTTATTCTTCTTTCCCTGTCAGCTTCAATTTTTCCTCCATTGTCTCTTTCTTCTCTATCTTCAAACATTTCCAGATCTTCTGTATCCTCAAAACAAAACAATACAAAACAAAAAAAAAATCCTTTGTTTGACCTCAATGACTCTTCACAACACTGTATTATTCCTCTCTTACTAGTCACTGTCAAAGTTTTGGAATGTGTGGTCGATGCCTGCTTTTTCTCTTTCTTCAGGTCTCATTAATCAACACCAGTACTTATCTCCTGCAATCAGTCATCTGTCTTCATCACTATTGAAACTGGGCTCTCAAAGGTCATCAGTGAATGTGTCCAATCCAGTGGTCTTTTCTCAGTCCTCATTCTCCTTCACTTCTCTGTGCTATTTTACTTATGTGCCTCTATCTTAAAATTCTCTCCACTCTTGGTCTCTGTGACATTGTTCTATCTCGATTTTTCTCCTAACCCTCTGACTACCTCCTCTCTGTCTCCTCTGAGGGCTCCAGTTATCTCCTGATCCCAATCTGTGTTTGTTTCCCAAGGTTTAATCCCTGGGTGGTTTGATCTCCCTTTTGTCTCCTCCTCAGAGAACTCCTATCCATAGCTTCCACCTCTGCAAAGAAGGTTGAGAGGTTTATTTTCTCAACTCTTCTTTGCGGTCGTTTTTTTTTCAACTCTTCTCTGAGGGTCATGCATAGGTATATAATTTAGTTTACATTGTTCTTTCTCTTCAAATAAATACACATGTGTACAAATACATATATTTATACACACATACATATATGTGCACATACATATCTATGCATACATATATAAACAAATATACACATGTAATTATAACAATGATAACTATAACCATAGCACTATGATATAATAATACATAACTATGTAATTATATGTGATAATTATGTAATTATGTATGAATACATATAAAACTGCACATATGTGTATATATTTAAACTTATATACATAGACATAAACATAAATATAGATATACCCAGCTAGATGGCATAGTGGATAGAGTACTGGGCCTGGAGTCAGGAAGACTTAAGTTCAAATGTGGCTTCACACACTTATGAGTTGCATGACCCTGGGCAAGTCACTTAACCCTGTTTGCCTAAGTTTCTTCATCTATAAAATGAACTGGATAAGGAAATGCAAATGATTCCAATATCTTTGCTAAGGAAACCCCAAATGGGATCACAAAGAGTTGAACAATGCTGAATGACTGAACAGCAACATATACATACATATATATATATATATATATATATTTTTTTTTTGGTCTTGTTTTCTTCGTTCTTCATCTATTCATGTAAGTCTTCGTATGGTTCTCTGAATTTGAAGAACAATGTTCAATTCTTAGGGAAATTGTGGTCGTTTTAATACTTCAAAATGGAAAGGAAGGGAGTTATGAGGATACAATGAGTCCTGGACAAAGTAGATATCCTGTCTATACCTCACTGGCTCCTAGTTACGGAAGGGTCTTTAGACATGTAATGTACAAAGGGATATGCAGGATGGAGTAGAATCTAGGAAACTATTTGAGATTTACTTTCTCTTTAGAACATGTCTCAATGCTGCTGTGGGCTGGGTGTGGAGGGTGAGAGGTAGTGTTATACAGTAAGTACAGAACCCAGCTGGAGCAGAGGTCTAAACTAAACCAGAAACCATGGGGACCTTAAGAATGGCATCAGTAGGGGTGGCTAGGTGGCACAGTCAGTAAAGTGCCAGCCCCAGAGTCAGGAGGACCTGAGTTCAGTTCTGCAAGCAAAAAAACTACCCGTGTAACCTTGGACAAGTTACTTAACCCCAATTGCACTCCAAAAGGCAAAAAAAAAAGAATGTCATCAGTACAACCATATCAGCATTCAAGGATTGACTTAAAGCACCTCCAAGATATAAAACCAAAAACCTCACATGTAGCCAGTGATTCCTGTGGTCAATAGGTAAATTCATGGTCCACCAGCTGGTATACCAACAAAAATTTTTGCTAAAGACTTACTAAGAGATTCATCAGATATTCTTAATAATTATCTGTTTTGGGAATGAAAGGTTGTTATCTTGGGAGGAAAATCCAGGAAATTATGCCAGAGATTGACTGCATGTCACAAGGTAGGTTGTTCTTATTTGTGGGATTGGATACACTTCCCTCATGATCTTCTATTTTATGTGAAAATAATTGAAAAGATAAACTGAAGAAAAGTCTGGAAAAATTTTCTGTTGAGTATGCTGCTATATGAAAACCTAGAACACTCCCTTAACCAGAGATATACAGTTCCTCTGGAGAGTGATTTGTGGGGAAATGGGAAAGGGACTGATGGAATGCAAATCTTTACAAAAATAAAAGTGAAAAAGCAATTTCTTCTTGAGAATTAGGCATTAATTTTAGAGAAGGGCAACTAGGATAGATAAAGTTACCGGAGAATCTACACATTATAGGAAGTTGCAAAACCTCCTATTATCAAGCTGAGAAAGAAAAAAAAGACCAAAACATCTTGATTTAAATATTTAACTTTATGGGGAGTACAAAAAAAATCTGCCAAGTAATATGGAACAGGGCGTCACATTGTGAAATTAATAGCCATTACATTTAAGAAAGAAAAGCTTTTCCAAAGTACTTAGGCATTCTGTGTCAGTGATAACTACAGGAGGGCAGGGAATTAAATACTGCAGGGTTAAATACTTAGAGTTAAACAATAAAAATCAGGGTAACTCTTATTCAGCATTACCATTCACAGTGAATTGGGCATCAACGAGGATGACTCCATACTTTGCTTTCAAGTTTCAATATTGTACTTTTTGTGAAGGCCTCAAAGAGTCTTTGAGCAGCAGAAAAGAAAATATAGAAAGTTACCTCCTGGTGAGTCAATCATTTTATACTACATATTGCACTTTACAGAATGAAATATAACTATTACATACACACATATGCATACATAATGCATTGTACTTTATAAGGTACTTTTTTTGCAAAAATCTATGAGACAGGTAGCTTAAATGTTATTGGCAGCTATGTGACACAATGGCTAGGGATCTGGATTCAGAGTCAGAAAGACCTGAGTTCAAATCCTGCCTCAGACACTTGCCCAGGTGGGTGACCCTGAGCAAGTCATTTAACTCGCCTGCCTCCATTTCCTCCTCTGTAAAATGGGGATAATAATAGCCCTTAGCTCCTCCCCCAATGTTATTATGAGGAAAAATTTAGATAATATTTGTAAAGGGCTTTGCAAACTATTAGATGCTAGCTAATAGTATTATTTCGTCCATTTAACAGATGAGGGAACTGAAATTCAGATAGGCCAATAAGTATGAGAGCTATGAGCTATGACTAGAACTCAGGTCTTTTGTCTCTTTGCAACACATCATAGTTTGATAAACTAAGGAAATGAGTTAAAGGGAATAGGCAACTGTAAGATTTGGGGATGACAGAGTCATAAGACAAGAGGATGGGAGAGTTGCTGGCAACTGGTGGTGGAGGGAGAATTGACCTTGGAGATGGGAAGACCTAGGATTTTATCCTGACTCTGACCTATACTAGTTGCATGACAACTGGCAAGTCCCTTAACCACTCAATTTTACGTGTGTATATATAAATGTATATGTGTGTGTGTGTATATATATATATATGTATATATCTATATTTCTTTAAGACTCTAAACTGCGAGATTAATTTTACATAAAAGGGGATCTGGTTCAAAATTTCTACCATCAGATAGGTTTATAAACAAGAATTCCATTTTCTGTTTAAAAATATATAGCTTTAAGAGTCCCCCCCCAGTTCTTTTTAAAAAACCATTTTAATATTTATATTTTTGCTGAGAAGGAATAAACCACTCAGGTCACTTCATTATCTCCCTTTACTAGGAAGAATTTAAAACCCAATGACTAGTACACATGTACAATTTTGTAGCTATGGGTGGCTGGTGAAATAACCTGTGTTTTCATAACACTGTTCTGGATCCATAGTGGTGCAGCAGTGGCATGAGGGAGGGGGGAGCACACCACTCTTACAACAGGTGTCACACCAGGTGGACCTTTGGCCTGGTCCTGAAAATAACTGACACTACAATCATTAATCTTTGGTGTAACTTTCCATTTTATTACCAGCACAACATAATGACCTAATTATTGATTAGTGCCATTCTTTTAGTGCACAGGGGCTCACAACACTTGCTCTCCCTTCTCCTCCCTACACACCTTATTGTCGTCAGGTTGAGTTAATGTTCAACTAAGAATCACTTGGCATGTTGGAGAAGCAAAAAGATACGGATGCTTAATTCTTTATTAATCTCTTCTTCAACATAATGAGTAGAGGTGTAAATATTAACACCTCCAATTTTTTAAACACCAATTGAAACTACCAGCCATAATTCTACTTCCATAAAGGCCACTTACTTTGTAAAAACAATAACACTAGACACCTGGCCATTTATGCCTCCGTCATTTCACTCAGGCTCTTGGTTTACCCATATTTTGGCTGCTAAGCTTTCTACTTTTCTGTTTTTGAAATTTAAACTTTTGTTCTTTTGGCCACAGTTTACATTCTTTAAGCCTTTTTCATGTTCACATGAAATAGACTTATTAATTTCCTTTGGGGGGAGGCCATTATTTCTCTTTTAACAGAGTTATGAATTTTTCTTTGGAATTTTTTTTTTTATATCAGAATTTTCATTGTAATCATGGTGGTAATTGACAGCTTTATAAAACCGGGGGGCAGAGTTGAGGTCTCTTTCTCTTTTCAAACATTCTTCTCAATCCGGAGCAATACCTTTTTTTCCCCTTTCTTTCTTTGCTGTCTGAGGAAAGGCAGAAGATCAGAGAGCATTCCTGGCGGTAGTAGAATCTTACATTCCATTGTAAAGGCAAGTTTACACAGACCGTGCAACTAAGCATTCTGCGAAAACAATTGAAAATGACTTTGCATTTTCTTTTCCTTCCTTCCTTTGCAAATCCTTGGCTTCCATAAATCAGGAGGAAAACTTGATGGTTTTGAGAAAAAATCAGAAATATTTGTACCCACTTTTTAATTGTTGATGTGCTGATGTCAAACTGCCACTTAGGGTATTTTTAGTATCTCTCTCCATGACTGATGGTGTGTGTAGAAATCAGAAGTAAGGGTATCACTTCTGGCAGAACTGGAGTGAATTAGAAATTCTGTTTTCCAAGCCATTTTAAAATATTCACTTTTTAACCTCCTTTTAAAGCTCCCTCTTGCTGCATTTTGCAATGGTAGGGATTTAATGCATGATGCCTACACATGTGTACATAATATTCTCTACCTTTTGTCTTTAATATTCCTTGGTTTTTAATTATTAAAGATAAGTATTTGAATTATAAATATTCTAGTTATACAGGAATAGGCAAAGCAGGCATATACCCTCAGGCAAAATTCTTCCATTATCCATAATCCTTCTGCCTCCTGCCTCCATTTCTCTACCTCCTATCTTTATGTCTGCCTCAAAAACACACACAGAGGCATTCTTTTAAAGCAACCTTCTCCTCCCCACTTAAACCATAGAAATCCCTTCTCAATATGTATAGGGGCCTCTTCCTTGAAGTGGGATGTCATACTTGTCCTAAATATAACAAAGTGCTATCTTCAAGGCATTTCTGCATCCAAAACACTCCCCGGAAACCTGCCGAGCCCTCCCATCTAACCCGTCTGAATGTCACAAATCATAGCACAGAAACTGCTTTATAGTGAATCATTAACATTGTCAGGAATGACTTGGCAGAGGAAAAAAAGCTTTCCATTAGAGAACTGAGGGAGAATATACAAATGACAGTATTGTCACTTCTCTCCTATTGTTTCATAAAGCTCTGAACTGATTAGTAACAGTTTATTACGGGAGAATGTGAAGTTTATTATGTGGAATGCTGTACATGATGCCCGCATACATTTCTCAACATCTTTTCATGTACGCTCAGAGTTTCACAGAGACTTTGGGTGAGCTTCCTTAAAATGTTTTTAATATGGATCACTGTTTTGTTATTTGGCAAAGTTTTGTGGGATAAGGCAGGCGGCCACAAAATGAATACATAAAATGAAGGCAAAATATGGGTAAGATTTTATGGCCACTTGGAGCTCAAGATAGCTGAATGATCTGTAAGTGAAATATCTGTTTTGTGGATTATTTGCAAGGACCCTCGTTCTCCTCCTCCTTCCCCTTCTCCTATTCGCCTAGCTGAGGGACTAGTAATGGGGCTTATGGCTGTGAGTACAGTAGGGTGTGTAGGAAAATCTAAATCAGGGATTCTTAACCTCAATTGTGTCATGGACCCCTTTGGCAGTGTGGTGAATGAAGCCTATGGATCCCCTTTCCCCTTCTCAGAATTATGTTGTAAAGTTCATAACATAAAATACACAGGATTACAAGGGAAACTCATTATATTGAGATAGAAAAGCAGTATATTTTTCCTATCCAAGTTCAAGAATCCTCTAAAATCTATCCATGGACTCTAGGTTAAGAACCTCTCATCTAAAGATCTGAGTGTGTGCCTCACAATGAAAAGAGCATTGACTCTAGACTCAAGGGACCTGAATTCAAATACTACCTCTGATGCCTTCTACTTATGTAACTTTGGGTAAGTCTTTTAACCTCCCTGGGCCTCAGTTTCCTCATTTCTAAAATGAAGGTGTTAGGCTAGAAGGCTTCTGAGTTCCCTACCAGTTCTGGGTCAATGATCCCATGAGCCTATCTCATGGTTAAGGATTAACAAGTTTGAGTTATTCATAAAAACACCTTGACCAAGTGGAAAGTGTTCTAGATTTGGAGTTGAAGGACCTTCTACTTACTGCCTGTGTGATCCTGGTCAAGTCACTTTGATAGCTAACATTTGTATTGTCTTTTAAATATTGCCAAACACTATATACATATACACATGCATATACATATGATATAATATTATATATATTATATATAATATTACATATTAGGATAATAATAGCAACTAACTCTCAGGGTTGTTGCAAGTACCAAATAAGATTATATGAGAGCTATGTACTATTTTTATTCCTATTTTTATAGATGAGGAAATTGAGGCTGAGGTTTATAAAATGACTTTCCTAGACAACATCTAACAAGTGTCTGAGGTTCGATTTGAACTTAGATCTTGCTGACTATGGGTTCAGTGCTCCATTCACTGTACTACCTAGTTACTGAAGCTCTTAGGGCCTCAGTTTCCTCATCTATAAAATAAGAAATTGGATGAGATGGACTGTAAGGTCCCATCTAGTCCCATGTTTTTCTATTTAATAGTGTCTCTTTCCTCCAATATTAGCTCAAATAATCAAAGTGTGGCTGTAGACTGTTCTTTCTTCTCTTTTAGCCTCTGCCTGTGTGTACATGCGGCTCCTAGAATGACATTTTGACAGAACCGACCAGACAATCAAGTCAAACAACAGGTCCATTCAGTCCCAGAGCCAGTTAAACTGATTTTTTTTCACTTATTTAGACTGGCTGTTATTTTTGGCATCCTATAGCTTTAGCTTTAGCCATTGACCTAATCTATTAGATTAAGTTTACTAACGCCTGTTTACTGATGCTATCTCAGAGAAAGGTTAAAAACTCCACAAGGTTCTTATCAGTCCTGTTTCTCTGATTCTGGATGAAACAGAGCATATTGATGCTAGAGAAATGTTTCACTCTCTTTGCGTATTAAGTATGCTAAAGGAAAACTGGTCTGATCAATATGTTTTGTGTGTGTGTATGTGTGTGTGTGCAGACATATGCATATTATGTCTATGTTGTAAATTAAATTTACTTCCCTCATAAAAAAAAAGAACTGTACCACATTTTAAAGGTCTGCCTATTCGTGGAGATACAAATATGCTAAACCACAAGCGGTTAAAAACCAAATAAAGGAGTGCAAAGAACTCCAGCACTCAGCCAGGAAGATAGACAGAGCTAATTTGCTTTGACAACACTGGGGCCAGCCTTACCATCTTGCTTCTGGCAGGGTTCCCACTGAGGTTCATGGGAACTTTGCCAGAGCAAGGACCAAAGGATGGAGGCCACAAGCTTTCCTACGGTGGAAAGACAGACAAGCTAAGCTGCATTCCTCAGTATTCCCCTTACATTTTCACATGAAATTTTATATAGAGGCAGGCAGAGACTTGAAGAAAACCAAGGGGCCAACAAAAAAAGGAAGGAAGGAAGAAAAAAGAAAAGGAAAGAAAAAAGGAAAAGAATCTCTAGACCATCAATCCCCTGCTGGTCAATATCATAACTAATGTTTCTTTGCAAAGTACTTTCCTGACGGTAGCCCCAGGAGGCAGGTAGCACAAATATTATTATCTCCATTTTGCAGATGAGGAAACTGTGATTCCTAAGACATTAAATGGCTTGTGCATTGTTGAGAAGCTGACAAGTGTCTGAGCTGTGACTCCAAATGCTCCAAGCTTTCCACTGTAACAGGTTGCCTCTGGTAATTAATTGGGCCTGCCTTATCACATCCTTGAGCACAATCATAAGAACAGTTTTTGCTTCCCATTCTATGGAACTGTGTAAGATTTTACCCAGAGAAGAAGTTTCACACACTATAGGAATGACAGAGAGCAGAGAATCAGCTCTGGGAAGGAGAGAGTCTTTACTAAAGACTGAAACAGTTGGAGAAGGTAATCATTTATTGGTATTTCCAAAGATGCTGTGTAGATCTTGCTGCCCTACAGTGGGTGGCAAGATACTTTTGGTAAGCTATGGGAAAATAAAAGCAGATTCTTGGTTTGTTTTTATTTAATCCCCAAGTAAGACTGATCTTTATGCCTAGACAGACTAGAGAACTATCTTTGAGGTTTCAAAGAGCCAGGAAAATGTCTCCTCCTCCTCCTTCTCCTCCTCTTCCTCTTCCTCCTCCTCCTCCTCCTCTTCCTCCTCCTCCTCCTCCCACCTGCTGAATGATACCGGAAAGTCCTGTAACGGATCCCAAAACCTCATTGCCAAATAAGAAAGAAGACTTGCATTGTGAATTCTCCCAGGAGGGGTAACTCACTACACATTCATACTAAGGTGTGAATGATTAATATCAGACCCTTCCTTTAGCAGAGGTTTTGCAAAGTTAAAAGAAAATGAATAATAATATTGGGTATCTGGTAATAAATCTATCAGGTCCTATGTATTCTTCTGGTTTTGAGAGCACACAAAGAGAATAAAATGGTGGGGGGGGGGAGGTACCTGTGGAAAGATTTAAAGTTTCTGTATCTTGGAAATGACGGGACTCAAAATCTGACTCAGGAGAGTTGAGATGTGTCCTAGGTACTTACTAGTTGTGTCACTTGGGGGCAAGTCAGTTAATGTGGGTCTCACTTTCCTCATCTGAAGTGTCTTAGAGAGGCAGAAAGAGTTCTGGACTTAGGAGTTCTGGAAGTAGGAGAGACCTGGCTCGGAATCAGGTCTCTGATACTAACCATATGTCTCTCAATTTCTCTGTGGCACAGTTTTCTCATCTTTAAAATGAGAATAATAATAATATAGTTCTACCTTAAAACATTGATAATAAGAGTAGTAATATCTAGCTCTTATATAAAATTGTAAGGCTTGCAAAGTGCTTTACATATGTTATTTCATTTTATCCTAACAACAACCCTGGGAGGGTGGTATTATTATTGTGTCCATTTTACAGATGAGAAAATGGAGTCCAAGAAAGGTTAAATGATTTGCTAAAGGTTACATGACTAGTAAGCATCCGAGGTAGAATTTGAACTCAGGTCTTCCTGACTCTTAGTCCAAGGCTCTATCCTCTATTCCCTAGAAGCCTTTCTTATTTCTTACAATGTTGCTATAAGTTTCAAGGGAGATAATACTTTAAATGTGCTACATCACTATGAGATGAGCACTCACATCTGTAATGTTAATGAGATATAAGATATTTCCAGCCCATTAATAGGCCTCATGAAGCCCTTTAAGGGAAACTTACTTAGGGAAGACCTGCTTGTAGGAAGGCTTTCATATCTTTTGCTAATTTCTAAGCACTGAGTCAGGGATTGTAATGTTTTCTGGCTCTGAGAAGTGGATACATATATGTATATGTATATATGTACCTATCCTGAGTTTGTATTTTTTGGGGAGCTCACCTACAAGAAGGATCTTGTGATTCCCTAGTTGAGATTCTGAGTGGCCATATGTCCAGAGCTCCTCTACTGCTCAGATGTAAAGTCTCTCTTGATCTAGGGATATATGTAAAGTGTAGTTGATTCAGGCAGTCAGAGCCCTGTCTGTTGGTTTTTATTTCTCTGCTTATATTTTCTCTCAAGTTCAGAGTGCTGACTTTTCCCCTGAACTGGTAAATGTAATTAAAAAAGATTGTTGACTCCATAAACAGCTATCTTTCCTATGAAAGCAGATCTAAGAACCTATGCTAGCAGCCATCCTAGGTGTGGTTGCCGCTACAGCATCCTGTATAGCGTAGAAGACAAACCTTAGAGTAAGGCAAACCCAAGTCCAAATCTTGCCTCTGATTCTCATCAGCATTGGCGCCATGAGCAAGTTTCTTTGCCTTTCTGTGTCCCAGATAATTCTCTAAGTAGAGACTATAAATCAGAAGAGTTAGCTGTCTATTTGCATTAACAGAGGGAGTTTCCCTACTAGGAAGTTCCCCTCACAGGTGAAATTACAGGTCCCAACCAAGAAAAAAAAATCAGCTCTGTAAAATGGGGATAATAATACATCACCTTAGTGAAATACATAGTTCAAGTAAGAAGCAAATGAGATAAAATGAAAGTATTCTGAAACTCTAGATTTTCAGACATCTTAGATATCTAATGTCAGACACAGGACCTGTAGCAAACAAAAATCCTGAATGTAGTTGGGAATCATTTAGCATAATAAATGAAAATATAATAAAATGTAGATTGTGTCAGTATGTGGTTTTCTAAGTCAAGATGTGGCCCTCAGAGATCCTTAGATATGTTTTACTGGCTCCTTTTTTCTATTTAAGCTTGAAAGTACTGTCCTACAATGTAATATAAAAGTGAATTATTATCACAATAGGAATTAGAGCTCTGATTTCATTGGTGTAAAGAAACTGCCAGGTGAAGTAATTCCCTCCACTAATGAAGGTCAACATATTTTCTACAACTTACAATCTAGACCTGTCTAGAACCCTAAGAAGGTAAGTGACTTACCCAGGGTTGCACAGCTAGTATGTGTATGAAATAAGATTTGAACACAGATTTTCTTGGTTTCAAGTCAGCTATCTATTCACTATGTCAGTCTGGCTCTTGAGTTATTATCATAAGTAATCATAACCTACTTTCACTAAAATAATATACCAATGCCTCACTGGGGCATAGAAGAGACCACAGGTGAGCTTTGACAGATATTATTGAACTGGTTTGGAATCTGGCTCCACCACCCATTATCTGATAACTCCCAGACTAGCTGAATTCAAAGAGGCTTATCACCAGATGGTAAATTGCCCAGAAACATCACTTTTCTTTTCTCTTTTTTCTTTTTTTCCCTCCTTTTTTCTTTTCCTTCCCTTCCCTTCCCTTTTCTTTTCTGTCATGGCTGTATATGAAAACTAAGGCACAGCAGAATTTAATTTCAGTTAGAGTATTGAAAGGAGTGCCGGCTTTGGAGGTAGAGTGCCTGAGTTTAAATCCTGGTTCTGAGAGCTCATTACAAATAAGATAATATATGAAAAGTGCCTAAATATTCAAGACCCAACTAAATATTAGCCATTATTATTATTATTATTATTTAAAGCAATTGGGGTTAAGTAACTTGCTCAAGGTTACACGGCCAGTTATTTTGTGTGGGTGTTAAGTATCTGAGGCCGGAACCGATCCTGGGTCTCCTGGTGCACTTACTCACTGGTGCCACCTGGCCTTCCCAAGCCATTATTATTATTAACTGCATAATTTTGACCAAGTCACTCAGCCTCAGTTTCCACACCCCTGAAATGATGGATTGGATATGGTGACTTAATTTCCTTTTAGGTCTTATCTTTTGAAATGATAATCAACTTTTGTTATTATCGATCTGAATTTTTCTCTGAAAAACATAGCAAAAGGTGCTATGTATTTCAGAAAATACAGAAAGAAAAAAAATCCCAGAAAACTAGCAGCCTTCCTAATAGCATGCACACAGAAAAGGTCTAGAGGACAAAATTAAATGGAAGTAAAATTCTAAACTTTTATTGTTGTTGTGATTCAGTCCTGTTCCATTCTGTGACCCCATTTAGGGTTTTCTTGGCAGAGATACTAGAGTGGTTTTCCATTTCCTTTTCCAGTTGATTTTACAGATGAAGAAACACAAGCAAACAAGGTTAAGTGGCTTGCCCAGGCTCACACGGTAAGTAGAAGTCTGAGGCCAGATTTGAACTCAGGAAGATGAGACTTCTTCACCGCAGACCCAGTGCTCTATCTACTGTTGCAACTAGCTGCCCCAGATGAAGGGGCTGGACTAGATGTGGCCTCTGAACAACTTTCCAGCTCCAGAACTATAATCCTTTGAACCTATGATTGAACTTGCCCCTGATTTCAGTCAATAAGCAGCTGTCATTAGGTACTGTTCAGGGCTAATTTGAGGACCATATATAGGGGGGATCCCAAAGTCCCAGTGCAGTTGGAAGCTTTAATAGCTTATTAGGTCCTGGTATATGTGCATTAATCCTATTTAGAAAATCAATTTGATCAGTAAAGTCAACAGGCCACATGGATTTCAGTGAGCCTCAAAACTTTCATTGACCTTATAGTGCCCACTTAAAGGCTTTTGATGAATGGAGGCTGAATAATTCTATATTCAACATATTCAACTTTAGCCCAAGAGAGCTTCCTCCAGTCATGTTATAGGTCTGTGGGCAAACCCATAGAATTTCTCAGTCACAAACATCCACAAAAACATCATATCATCAGAAGAGAGCCAGGAGAGTGGGGAGGTAAGGACTGGGGACAGCAGGTTAGATTTGACAGCTGTGTACTTAGACATGATGGGAAAGGAGACACAGTTGGAGGGGAGATGGAAAAAAAGCAAATCAAATATGGAAAAAGAGATTTCCCTGACAATCTGGCGCCTCCTAGTGGGGCTTACAAGTCCACAAACCACATACCAGGACAAGAATGGGCTGCCTGGGTGGCAACCGCAGTCCCAGGCAGCCTTAAACTCTGGGGCATCTTCAAGGATTCCTAAGGAGGCCAGTTCTGGGCAGGAAGAGGGATCTGGCCTTTAGCCATTTGAGGGGAATACAAAGTAACACAAGGTGGCTGGACAAATTAATTTCGAAGATCCCTTTCATTGCTAATACTCTAATTGCTTGATTATTTTTCTTTTCTCATCAGCCTGGCTCCTACTGGAAGAAAAGACAATTCAAGGCCATCCCTCTGGAGATTTTTATCTATTTTAGTTGTCATCCTGAAATAAATTGAATTCATTCTGTATTCTATAACAACATTGGAGACAATAACAACAATAACAAAATAATAATAATTCACATTAAAGTTAACAAAGTGCCATTCTCACAACCTACAGAGGTAGTTAGGTCATACATTTTTATTACCATTTTATAGATGAGGAAACTAAGGTTCAGAGAGGTTCAAAGAATTGTCGAGTCACACAGCTAGTAAATGATAGAACTGGGGCTTGAAGGTAAGTTTCTAACTCTTAAAATGACAGTTATTTTTCCTATATTAGACTGTGTCCTAGAAAATGCATCCTGTCAAAAGGTTCCCCAAATCGGCAGACAGTCTGTGCCCCTTGTGTATCCTGAGATTTGATAACAATCACAGAACAAGGTCAACGAATCCATATTTTATTAGATGAGTCACTTTTTAATCTCTCTTCAGAAAGTTCATTTTAAGAAGTAGAACGGTATACTTGAGAAAGTTGTGAATTTGAGAATCAGAAAGATTTGGGTTTCAAATCTGCCTTTAGCTGAGTGATCATGTACAAATTACTAATCCCTGTGAGTTTTACTTTCCTCATCTCTAAAATGGCTGTGATCATGCCCATTCCTCATTTCTAAAATGGGCATAATCATACCTACCTCAGAGGGTTGTTGGAAGGCTCAAATGAGCTACCGTAGGTGAGGTAGTATGCTGTAGTGTAAAGGTATCAAACGTGGCCTTCACAGTATTCTTGGGTAGGCCCTGAACCAGATAAAATTCCTTTTTAATTTTAAAAATTAAAAATTTTAAAATTTAAAAAATTCCTTTTTGATTTTAATTTGTCGATACATTAATAAAAAGAAACATATAAACATGTGTGGTTTTCTAAGTCAACACATGACCTGCAGGGATCCTTATGTACAGTTTAGTGCCATTCCCCCTCGCCCCCACTTCTGTGTGAATTTGACCCCACTGTACTGGAAAAAAAATTAAATTTGGAATTGGGGGACCTGCATTCAATGCTCCTAGATTTGTCCCACTGCCTGACTTGCTCAAGGGAAATCACTTAGCCTTTCTGTGCCTCAAGTTTCCTCATCAACAAAGTCAGGGGGTTGACTTTGATGACCTCTAAGGTCCCTTAAAATCTGTTATACTAAGGAAAGTACAATGCAAATGTCAGTTATTATTAGCTCATAGTCATCAGACAAAACACCTAATCAGAAACTGGGATAATCAGCCCCTGACTTGCCTACTCAAGGAAGGTTCTTTTCATGCCCTCAAAAGAGATTCTATTCTGGACTCCCCAGTTCAAGTTTCCATTCTCTTCCCCATTAAATCCCCTACTACATTTGAAATGGAAAAGACCTTGGAAAAAATGTCCTGTTTCCATGTAACAGGGACCAAAGAAGCCATACAAATAACCACAAGAACTTTAACAAGTAATTTTTTTGTGGGTCTCCCTCTAATTACTAATCTCTTCTATGCTACGGATCCCAAGACAACCAAGTTATTTCCCTCTAGTTTGGATTGGTATTTGGTTTGTGTTAGAGCACAGGTATCTCTATCTTCAATGATTAGCATTGGTCATTTGTCTTTTTAAATATTTGTCTATTTTAATCAGGTGCCTGGGCGGGGAGGGGGGTGGCTGCCATATTAATTCAAATATGGTCACCGTCTTGATACGTAATATAGTGTCATGTGAAGGGTAGTTGCTCAATAAATATTTGTTTATGATAAAATGAGATAAAATGAACCAGGTGACATTTGTCTTCTCCGCCTTTACTTCCTTTCTTGTAAGCACCTAAGATCTCACCTTATCAACACACACTCAGGAATGGGTGGGATATCAGTCATTTTCCCTTCAGTATGAAATTAAACCACTGTTTTATCTTTGTATACTTTCATTTTAAGACCCAGACTATGACTATGAAGCATTAACTTTAATGCCAGCTCCATGAAAACTGGGAAACTTTTTGGTTTTTGTAGCCCTGGTGCCTAGCATAGTGCTTGACAGATATTGGGCACCTAATAAAGGCTTGTTCATTTATTGATTGTGAACTGAAATTTCGATGACTCAAGGTTTGTGAAGCTTTTGTTTTCCCATCCGTTGTCCAATTGGGGCTTCACAACCATAGGTATTATTATCTTCATTTCATAGCTAAGGTAACTAGGACTCTCAGGAGAGATTGCAAAACAAAGAACTACTTATTATCAGTTGTGCAAAGAAGGGCTTTGTTCCAAGTTAAAGCAATTTCTAAAGCACCAGCCAGAAAGTTGAACTGATTTTTTTTCTTAGGGGGAAAGAGGATCTAAACATATTTTTGGGACCCTGAAATCATACCTTGTAGAGATTCACTGGCTCTGTTTAAGGGTAAGGCAGGTCCTGATTGGACCAGTTAAACCTGGATGTTCTTTACCACTTTTCCAGAATAAGTTCTTAAAGGGATGATGTGGGGCAGAAATAAGAGTATTAAAAGAGACTCTACTAAAAGATGCCTAAATATAATAATGAAATCTAGAGGCAAGCTATGGATATCTGCTAAAGTCACTAACATTTAGAATTAAAGAATTTTCTATTTGGAAGGAAGCTTAGAAATTACTGGGCTCAATGTTCTCATATTTATAGCAAGGTGCTTGGTATATAGTAAGAGCTTATTCATTTCATTCATGCTGTAGCAAAAGGCAGAGAAGTTAGTGGAAAAAACACTTTTTAGTTTTTAATCTGACTTGAAGCCAACTAGTTATACAATCCTGGGTCTCAGTTCCCCCATCTGTGAAATGGGGATATCATTTGCAAGATCTCCCTCCTGGGGAGAAGCTGCCCTGAAATCAGAAAGATCTGAGTTCAAATCTGGTGTCAGACACTTAACACACTTACTAGCTGTGTGACCTTAGGCAAGTCACTTAACCCCAATTGCCTTGCCTTCTCCCCTTCAAAAAAAAACACATAAAAAAGATCTCCCTCCTGGGGTAGAAGGAAGTACTCTTGTAACACTGAAAGCACTACATAATGATAAATTATTGTGAGGAAACTGAAGCCAAGAGGATTTTTGTGACAAAGCTAGAAGATCCTAGGTTAGTATCAAGGTCTCCTAATACTCAGTCCCAGCTTCTTTCCATTCCCTTTTATTATTGCATATTCCCTGTTAAGCAGAAAGGGAAAAGGTAGGTTTTAAACTATCAATGCTCCTTGGCCCTAATCCAATTTCTATATCAGTTGTAGGGTTCTTAGTACTGGGAAATCCCAAATAGCTTCAAGAGGAGGCAAGTGGTGAATTCTGCCTTTGAAAACTAGATTTCACATTATCCTTAGAAGAATTAGGGGGTGTGGATGATGCTGGAGGTGTTTCTCTGACAGCTCTCTCTTATAATGACGTATGCTTTTCTGGCTGTCATGAAAAAGTAGGGGCATTTGATGGGACAGAAGGAGAACCACCAGTAATACCGACAATTGTGCATCTGAGTGTGTCCCTTTGCCCTTCTAAGTTCAAAAATTTCAACCAGGAGAAGGGAGATAAAAAAAAAAATAAATGGGGCTTTGGATGAGAAGTGAAGGAGGCAGAAAGCCCAGGGATTTCCCATGTAAGGAACTGAAGAGGGCAGGGGTCATAGAAGAATGTTAACAAAGTCTAACATCACCAATGTGGTATTTTCTCTTTAAATTTTAAGACAGGCTCTCATTTATATGCAAAAAGTGTCAGTGGCCTGGAGAAATATAAACATATGGTCTTCGTACTTACTAGGGAAAAATACGGTAACGAGTGGTGCACAAACATCTGTATAACATGCCGAAAATCACATGAGTGCTGAAGAGAAAGCCAGCAGAGTGATGGAGTGAAATGAAAGCAGGATTTAGTCAAGTGTCAAACTAAGACATGTTCTTTCCTCTACCATGTAGCTAGTGAGTGGGATAAACATCATCCTTCTTGTCCCGAGCCACACCCACCTCGGGATCTTAATGAAGTAGCGGTTTGACAAATGGCTATCAGGTGTTACTGCCCAACAGGCAATCCCTGGAAATGACCATCAGAACAAGTCCAAATCACCTGGCAACTGGTACATTTTTTTTTTTTCATAATCACAGAGCTGGCAAAATGGAGACAGGGAAGTGAGCTGGCTGATTGTGTGCAGGCTACTTGTTTTCCAGATTAGAAAAGAACCTAAAACTATGTTAAGAGAATGCACATCTTTGTCTTGTCTATATAAGGGGGGGACCTTGTCTATATAAACTGTCTAATAAACATTAGAAGGTACTGAAGTAGGAAATAAATAAGATCTAACATCAGATAGAGATTGATGTATGGTCACTTATCAATATTTATCTGGTGAGTTCATTTTTACTGATGGTGGTTTTTATAGTCAGGGTCACATTTACAGGTATACAAAGTGATTTCACATGCCTCCCATCCCCTACACCCCATACCTGAGATTCAACTACTTAAACTTTGTTCACTTGGCTTAATGTTTTCCAGCCCAGTTAAAATTCAAATTGTGGCTCAAGTCAATGAATCAAGTCAGCAAGTACCTGCTGTGTACTAGAAACTGTGCCAAGCATGGGGGATACAAAAAAACAAAAGCCCAGTCCCTTTTCTTAAAGAACTTGTAATCTAATGGGAGAGAAAACATGCAAACATGTATATGTAAAAACAAGTGTATGCAGGATAAATTGGAGATAATTACAAAGGGAAGGCACTGGCCTCCAGGATTTTGGGAAAAGTTTCTTGTAGAAAGTTGGATTTGAGCAGAGATTTGAAGGTAGCAGATGGTGGTAGTGGTATGGTGGCCATAGTACTTCAAGCTGTTATTAGTCATATACACTGTTGTGTTAATGAGCTGATCAAGCTTTTAGGGAGCAGATTTTGATAAGGAAAAGGAGAAGATATAACATGCAAGTACTTACTAGACACTAAGAAAATGGAGAGGGAGAATTATCATGGAAATTGTTGTTGAGTTGTTTCAGTTCTGTCAGACTCTCTGTGACTCCTTTTGGGATTTTCTTGGCAAAGATCCTGGGGTGGTTTGCCATTTCCTTCTCCAGATCATTTTACAGATGAGGAAACTGAGGCAACCAGAATTAAGTGATTGCCTAGGGTCACACAGATAGCAAGCATCTGAGGCCAGATTTGAATTCAGGAAGATGCCTCTTCCTGATTCTAAGCCCAGTACTCTATCCACTGGGTCACTTAGCTGCCAAATCAAGAACATTAGAATGGCACATAAAGGAAGAGAATTAGGATGCTCAAGACTCACCTGGCCAATTTAACAATCCTTTTAAAATAGCTCCTCCTAGACATAGAGGTAGGCAATGCTTTACATTTGACAATAGCAGGTGCAGAACTCACAGAGTGCTATATCTGGGTAAACCACCAAGTGGTGACCCCAGCTCTGAATTTCTGACTCAAATAAATGCAAACATTGGAGCAAAAACTAGCAGTCCTGAGCTCTTTTCAGCTCTTCTGCATATTTGTGGATGGGACCAGTTTGGTTTCCAAGTTTTCCCCCTCCTTTGCCTTCCAGTGGCTTTCTGGGTTTCTATTTAAAGATAGGGATGGGGATAGGATCTGTGAATTGATTTAAGATAGGGAATTCCTGGGTAAATATATATTTTAAACCAGCTGATAGTTTCAGAGAGTCACTTAAGGAACCGAGTGCTTAAATAAAACTTATTTTAAAACTTATTTATTTATTTAAATATTTAAAACCATACAGTCAGTATATGTTGCAAACTGGACTCGAATCCAGGTTTTTTTGGCTCCAAAACCAACTTTCTATCCAATGCCATGGTGCCTCTCTTCTGTCAAAAGGTATGATTTTCTTTTTTTTTTTTTTTTTTTTAAGCAATTGGCGTTAAGTAACTTGCTCAAGGTTACATGGCCAGTTATTATTTCTGGGTGTAAAGGTATGATTAATTTTCAATATGATGCCCAACAATCTTGGCTAATGTTCCCACCCAAAAGAATACTGTTCTCTTTCCCATTCTTAGCAAACCTAGGAAGCACAATTCATATAAAGATTAAACTAGATTTAATGAAGTGAACTAAAAAAATAAAGGGTAAAGGATTCAAAAGCTTGGTGTAGTGGGGTACTCCTTGCTACATTTAAAAGTTGCATTTTTCTCCTTCCATTCTTTGTCTCTACTATTGTCACTGAGGATTGTGGTGACTGTCTTTTAAGACTTCCCGCTCAGAAAGAGATTTTAGAATAACCTCAGTTAGTTAGCCAATGAACATTTATTAAACACTAAGTGCTAAGTATTGTTTAAGTTCCTTAATGTTAAATTCCCAGAGGCCACCCCAGCCCTGCATTTCCTTTTTCTTTCTGGCCTCTAAAAGATCCAAGAAATTTCAGGGGAAAGCCCAAGCTACTCCATTCAAAAGTTATGCCAGCAAGGACCAGGAAAGGCCCACACAGCAGAGTGCATGATTAGGAGTGCTTAACCAGGTCATTATTGGCACAGAACCTAGATTTGGAGTGTTAACTGTCAGGATGAGAGTAAATCATTTGTCAGCATTCTGGTATAATCATCTTTATAAAATACATAAGCCAATGACAGGTGAAGACTCCCAAAGGTACCTAGGTACCAAGACCCTACTGACTTTTTCCAATTCCCTGAAAGGAGATATGGCAACATACTATGGTATAGTGGTCAAAACTCTTGATGGTGAATCACTAGACTTGAACCCAAGGCATTTGATACTCTGTTATTTTCTATTTCCGTGACCTTAGACAAATCACCTTACTTTTTTTTTGCCCTTTATTTGGGGGAGGAGGGCAATTGGGGTTAAGTGACTTGCCCAAGGTCTCATGGCTAGTAAGTGTTAAGTGTCTGGGGTCATATTTGAATGCAGGTCCTCCTGACTCTAGGGTGGGTGCTCTATTCACTGGGACACCTAGCCATCCCCAAATCACCTTACTTATTGTAAATTTTTATTTTTTCATTTTTGAAACAAGGAAGTTGGATAAGAGATCCTCTAAGTCCCTTCCAGCTCTAAAGTCTATGAGAAGTCTTTCCTTATTGCCAGAAAATTGTCAAATTATTGCTAGAAAATTATCAAAAGTGGCTCCTGGGGAACAAAGAAATTGGATACTACCGCTTATTCTTCTCTGTCACTTTCCAAGTGCTAGGATCAGAAACACAGAACCAGAAGGGACTTTTAAGGTACTTTATTCTAGCCTTTAATTTTAAAGATGAGGAAAATGAGGCTCAGAGAGACTAGGTTATTTGGCCCCAGGTCCTTTGGAAATAGCTCTTTTCATTGTACTCTGAGGCCTTCTATTGCTTTTGGAAAGCATGTAGCAATCAAGGACCTAGTAGTTCTACTCATTATTATTGTGATTTCTCAGATTAAAAAAAAATCATCCCATTTTCCTAAACACTTTTCTTTCCTCATTAAAATACAAGCTCCTTGAGGGCATGCATTATCTTACTTTTGTATTTGTATATCCAGGGCCCATTATGTTCCTGACAAGTATTAGGCACTTAAAAATGCCTCACTCCATTCATTCATCCACAATCATTTGTTAGTCAGGTTGTAAAGGGAATCTTTTTTTTTTTCACATATAGGTTGACTAAATGTTTTTTGAAGGCCCTTTACTAGTTTGTAGTTATGTTAGAAATTCCCAGAAATTGCTGGATAATGGAGGTATTACTTAGTGTCTTTGAAATGTCCACTATCTTCATTTAGGTTCAGTACCTATTCTTATTTCTTGTGAATATGGGAAGGGGTCTGTGCAATACTAAGCCCTATATAAGCCTTATCAGTCATGCATTCATTGAGAGCTTGAGGTGAATGGGTCTTGGACCTAGGGCTAAGAAAGAATGACTACTTTGGTGACTGTGCTCCTGACCTAGGTATAAGGTAAAATCTGTTTACTTAGATTGGAAAGACTTTAGGCTAACTACTTTGGAGTCAAAGTAGTTACTTCTGAGGCAGGAAGGTAGCTCAGTGGATAGAGCTTTGGGCCTGGAGTCAGGAGGTCCTAAGTTAAAATCCAACCTCAGGAGGAAATGGAGAAGGAAATGGCAGACCACTCTGGTATCTTTGCCAAGAAAACCCCATGGACAATATGGTCCATGGGGTCATGAGAAGTATGACATGAAAGAAAAATAGCACTTTGATTCTACTGACCTTGGAGACTTGGATGTAATTGGCCAAAGAGCCTTCTGAGCTTTGTGTGGGTTAAATAGGGATATAGAAGTCACCAAGCAATTGACCATTTCCAGGAACAGTTTTAGGAACAAAGAAGTGTGGGAAAAATGCTTCTGTGAAAAGAGAGGAATTTTCATATCTATAAGGGATAGTTGTGATGTAAATAAAAGCAGTATGTTCCTCTTAGAGATGTCAGATGGGTCAGTTTCTCCTTTTTGGTAACTATAGGAGAATTGTCATTTTTTCAATCTTGTCCGAAATCCAGCAATACAGGTTTGTTCTATCAAGATGAAGACTGAGGGTAAGGATCATAAAGGAATATTTATCCTTCTGGTGCTTGGCTTTTCTGGAAAATTGATCTTATTGCTGAAAAATAATAAAGTCATTTAAAAACTTAGTGCTTCCTCAGAGATCTAGAGATCTGTAATGATGTCATTCAGATCAAGAGTACAATCTCTTCTTTTCCCAGGAAGGGAAAATTATTGGCTACAATTGGAATTACATTTGCAGAATTATCATGGTATATTTTGTATTTAGCTAGTTAGCCCAAATAAAAGCAGACTGGGGTGCAAAGCCCATTCTTTCATTCTAGGTGGCCTGACTCCCTATATTTCATAGAAATAAGATGCAAAGATGCTATGACGCTTCTTTCCCTCAGGGTTAAGTCAACCTAAAACTCTGTGGACAGATTCTTATGGATAAGGTTGCCAACTATGTGTCAGAGAGAATTAGGAAGAAAGATATGTTCACAGCCTCTGTTGATAGCAGGAAACTACTTGAAGAGATAGACATACCTCCCCTCATTTCTTCCCTATCAAGTAAAACAAAAATCATCAGAAAGCTTCTCAGGAGAAGTGGTATAATTCTACCAAGGTAATAATGCTAACAATCATAGCAAAAACAATAATAATTAGCTTTTATATAGTGCTTTGAAGTTTGCAAAGCTCTTTACAAACATTGACTCATTTTATCCCCACAACAATCCTGGGAGTTAGGTGTTTTATGGATTACTCATTTTATGGATGAGTCAAGCATAGGATTAAGTGACTTGTCCAGGATCATACATTGTAGTGCCAATGCAAAATTCACAGTGCCCACAATAACTTTAAATATACCTGGATGGTGTTCAATTTCAAAATATAATAGACTCTCCTTATAGAAGACAGAAGCAAAAAACATTTATTCAGACACCAGAAAACTGAATCCCAAAACCAGTAAGCTGATTCCATCATAGTAGCAAAGAATAAGCCATAACAGCACAGAAAGCCACAGCATCCTTTAAGTTTTGCACAAACCAACAGGAAATATTTACTCACAAACCTGTCTCCCTGGGAAGTGTGCTCTCCCTCCCAGCCATCTAGCTGGCTCTGACTCCCAGTTTCTTGTGGGCTCTACTCCATCCTTCAGCAAAATCCTCCCACCACAGGTTCCATGTGAATACATTCAGCCTATTAGGGGGGCAGAGTTTATTTTCAAAACACGAAAGTTCTTCAAATTCCCTTAGGCTTATTAAGGGGCAGGGAAGATCTTCAGATTCCCATTACCATTATACACAGCTATGTGTCTGAGGCTGGATTTGAACTTGAGCAAGCTATCTATCCTCTCTAGGACTCAGTTTCCCCATCTGTAAGACAACTGTGATGGACTAGGTAATTTTTAAGGTCCTTTTTAGTTTTACATCTATGATCCTTGTGTATAGAGATACAAGGCTAAGTGTATTGACCCTATAGCAGGTTGTCCAGCTGATCATTTAAAATCTTTTTCATTATATATTTCAATTAAAATGCATTCTTCTCCCCTCTCTCTTTGCAATCACCCCCAATTTAAAAGCAAAAAGACAACAAAAGCCTTGTAAAAAACATCCATAACTGGGGCGGATAGGTGGCCCAGTGAATAGAGCACCCACCCTGGAGTCAGGAGGACCTGAGTTCAAATCTGGCCTCAGACAATTAACACTTACTAGCCATGTGACCTTGGGCAAGTCACTTAACCCCAACTGCCCTGCCTTCTTCCCTCCAAAAAGCAAAAAAGAAAAAAATGCATAGTCAAGCTATTCACATTGTCCATGTCCAAAAATGTATGTCTTATGTCTCATTCTGCATCTTGAATCTGTCACTTCTTTGCCAAGAGAATATATATATATATATATATATATATATATATATATGTCTGGCTGATCATCAAGTAAACCTTCTCATTTCTTCCTAAATGGAAGAAAGTGTGATGAAAGCATATTTACTAGCTAAATGACTTTGGGCAAGTCACTTAACCTCTCTCATTCTCAGTTTCCTCATATGTAAAATTGAGATAATAATAGCACCTATCTTACAGGATTTGATATAGGTAACATATGTGTAGTGCTTTGTGAAATCTTAAGCATTATATAAATGTTTAACCCTTTTTGCTACCTGTTGACCTTGGGTAAGTCATTTTACTTGTCTAGACCACAGTTTCCTCATATGTAAAATGAGAGAGTTGAACTGGATGAACCCTAAGGTTCCCTCTGGCTCTAAACTTATGCCACTTCAAAGGAGGTAAATGCTTGGTGAATTTGTTTTTATGTTTTTATACTTAAAAAAGCAAAACCTTCTTGCCAGCATTGAAATAGAGCAACCATTAAAAAAATCAAAACCAAACACCTGTGATTTTGACAACCTCAGAGTCCTGTTTCACATTTAGCTTTTCAACATTTGGTTTATCACAAACTAAATAAGCAATAATCACATCTGAAGATTTTTCTTACTGGAATTAAGAGGTGGAACCTGGATGTTCTTCTCCCTTCTTTATCAAGAATATTTTAAAAATATCAATTTATTCCTAAAATTGATGCCACAACCTTCATCCTTCAGGAGATGGAAAAAAAGAGGTATTTTCCTTGGTGGAAATTATGGCCCCAGGAATATTCACCTGATTGTTTGGTTTGTCCATATTTAAAAGCCATTTTGGTCAGATTGGCATATTGGTAAACATGAAGACTTGGCAATTTTGGTCCTTAGCATTGTTTAGATTCATTACTAATCCTTATTTTCTCTATGCAACATATAAACTGGTGATTCAATTCATGTTTTACTTTTATCTTCTATTAGTACTACTACTAATTATCTTTTTACTTTTATTTTCTATTTACTATATGCTTTCTGAGAGCTGTGTCTTACCTTTTACCTTTCTCTGTAATGCTATCTCCTAGCAGACACAGAACCCCGTGTTCTACATCACTCAATACACCTACTTGAGGATCACAATGTGAGCCTCCCAAGGGAGAAATTGAGTGGCACTCAGAAGGACATATTTTAGATATTAATTAATAAAATTAATTTAGATATTAATTAAGATGTGGAGAAAAAATATCTGATCTTCCAGAGTTTTTTTTTTTGTCACAGCTAACTCAATTTGCAGAGTAGAGATTTGGTGTACTAGCAAACAGGTCCCTTATACATAGTTTTCCTCATACTGGCCCCCAATGAATATTCCATATTCCATACACTGAGTGCTGCACTTTCCCAGATATGTTCATCCTTCTTCTCCCGCATACATTCATTGAAACTATTCTCATTTTCAGTCTCAAGTCACAAAGCCATGCTCACAATTACTAAGCTCTCCTTCCTTGTCTGTGGATTTCTCCATCTAGGCTAGTCTCTCAATTGGAGCCCATTGGACCAATCCCGAGACTATATCTTGCCATTCCTTAATACTATTGGAGGAGTACCTACTTCCTTTTGTAGATACATAAATATCATAAGTATTTCTCCTTCTAGGCCAACAGCATTCCAAGTTCTTAATAATAGCACATTGCCTTACATATGGTAGTTGTTTAATAAAATTTTGTGGTGCCGATGGAAGATGAAGCAAAGGGATAAAGCTATGGTGGAAATTTGAATTATCTTGAATTATAGGAAGGACAATAAGGAGAAAGAAAAGAAAATGAGAGATAGACAAGATTTTTTAAAGTGCTATTTAAGTCTTGTGATGATGGTGATAAGAAAAATATGATAATAAACATTCATTAAATGGAAGGAAGGACACAAATGGGCAAGGAAAGGCAGTCGTCTTAGTCATCTTCAGTAACTGAGGGGAACATTGATATATATCAAATATACAATGATGTATGTACATTGATGTATACTTGTATATGTCCATTTGTCCATATGAAAGTTCCTTGGGAGTAGGAATTGTTTCTTTTTTGTTTCTTTTTCTACCCCCAGATCCCAGTGCATAGTAGACTTTCGATAAATGCTAATTGATTGATTAGCTGATTTGGAATCTAAGCAAATTTGATAATGTGCCAATTAATCTCTTTTCAATAAATTGAATAACATAATGATGTTCTGACTTTGGAGTAGTGGTGAAATTGGTCCAGCTTTATGATTCTCAATTCCTTCCACCCTACCCTGCTATGCTGAAGATGGAGAGCAGCACGAACCCAAGCAGAAATGTACTTTGTCTTTCTACAGAGGCCAAGTAAGGAAGTGGTTCAGGTAAAGAGCAGTAGCACCACACAGAGAGAAAAGTTAAACAAAACTTTATTGCAGCTCCCTAGGGGAGAAGGAGAACAGATTACAACAGAGGAGCAATCTTGTGACATCCATCACCCTTATCCCATGGGCAGCACACAGTGGTGTGGTTTTGGACTTGCGACCATGAAATGGAATTTGTACTCTGGAGATTCAAGGGCCCAAAGCTCCTCAGGGCTCAAACTCATATCAAAGAGCTGGTGACAATTTGGCAATAATAAAAGACTGTTTTGACATAAGGTAATAGGGTAATCTGGACCATTGAGATTGGAGTATTTTTTGAATTGCCTAATAAAGAGTGAATGATGAGGGGTAAGGACCCAGGAAACTCTATGTGATGAAAGCAGGTAATGCTGGCCTCTGGGTTTGTTAGCCTTAGTATACATTCATCCTCCGGGGAGCTGGTAGTGACTGGGGCTATGCCACTCAAACCTGTTTTTACTGGCTTAAGTTTTCTGTCTTTTTTACCCACTTTTTCTACAGGGTAGAGATAGTAACTGTTCTAGCTATCCATGCATATATGCATATATCCATGTATATATGTGCACATATATAGACATTTATACTGACATAAATAAATATTTCATATATAGAAAATAAAATATAACAAAATAAATAATTTTACCTAAAGTTTAATGTATTTGATAAATGTTTATTACATAAGATTTAGAAATTATTCATAAGTAATATTTTATTATAAATATTGGTGATATCACATAATATATATTAATTTTGTATTAAATGCAATTATGTAATATATAATATACAAAGTTATATTATACACAATTATATATTAATATAATATGTAAATATATGTTATATAAAATACAATACATAAAGTATAGCAATCAATCTGTACTAAACAATTATAAATATATAAAAAATGTTAAATTATAAATAAAATGTTACATATATATACATACACACATATATATTTCAGTGCGGCACAGAAAGAGTTTCTCCATCTGGAGTTTTCTATGTCAATGAGTTATCTCCTATCCTTATTTATATATATATATATATACATATATGCAGGTATATGTATGTAATTCATAGGTATAAATAATACACACATATATGCACATATATTTATATGTGTGTGAGAGTATGTGTAAAATAAAATTTCAATCTTTTTTCTTCAAGTTTCATCGGGGCTATAGACAGCTTATAGGGGGTAAGGGCAAACATGCATCTATGAGGTGCCAACTATGTGCCAAGAACTGAGCTAGCAGTCAAAGTTCCATTAATTAAATCAAACAGAGGAAGTATTAATTAAAAGGTTTAATGAAGTACATAGTTGATCATTTCAATAAGACTTTTTACAAAAGCGCTATTTTTATAAAGGCTTATCTTTCTATTCTTAGGCAACCTAAGTACTACCTAACTCTCTCTATCCTTATTTTTATAATATGCTTATTAACCCTTTACTTTACCCAAAAACATTCACCCAATCCAAAACAAAACCAAAAAGCAAAAAATATTTAAACCTCTTCAACTTGCCCTTTTGTCTTAGCATTTCTGCCCTTTCCTCCCTTAGTTTGATGTTATGTTTTTTTCCCAATTTATTTATTTATTTTTAGTTTTCAACATTCATTTCCACAAGATTTTGAGTTACAAATTTTCTCCACATTTTTCCCCTACCCCACCCCAAAAATAGCTTATTGAATATCCCTTCCCCCAATCTGTTCTCTCTTGTGTCCTCCCTCACCCCCCCAACTTTATTTTAAACATTTGTTTTTAAAACTTTCAGTTCCAGATTTTTTCTCTTCTTCCCTCCTTACCCACCCCCACTGGGAAGATAGGCAATTCAATATAGGTTGAACATGTGTAGTTATGCCAAACGTTTCCATAGCACTGATATTGTGAAAGGCTAACTATAATTCCCTTCATCCTGTCCCACCCCACCCCCCACCTATTCTCTTTTCTACTTTGACCCTGTCCCTTTTCAAAAGTGTTTGCTTCTAACTACCCTCTCCCCCAATCTGTCCTCCCTTCTATCATCCCCCTTTTTATCCCATTCCCCCCCATATTTTCTTGTAGGCTGATACCCAATTGAGTGTGTATGTTATTCCCTCCTTAAGTCAAATTCAATGAGAGTAAGGTTGACCCATTCCCTTTCATATTCCTTTTCTTCCCCTCCATTGCAACAGTTTTCTCTTGCCTCTTTTATATGAGATAATTTAACCTAATCTATCTCTCCCTTTCTCTTTCTCCCAATATATTCCTCTCTCACCTCTTAATTTCATTTTTTTGGATATTATGCCTTCCTATTCAACTCAGCCTGTGTCCTCTGTCTATGTATACATGTACATACATATGCACACACTCACACATATATATATATATATATTTATAAACACATACACCCTCCTATACATTCATATATATGTGTGTATATATCTATATATTCCCTTCAACTATCCCCATACTGAGAAATGTCTTATGAGTTACAATTATCGTTTTTTCATCTAGGAATGTAGATAGTTCAACTTTAATAAATTCCTTATGATTTCTTTTTCCTGTTTACCTTCTCAACCTTCTCTTGCTTCTTGCATTTGAAAGTCAAATTTTCTGTGTTGTTATGCTTTAAGAGTTTCACGATCACAGGAAAGATGCCTGGTAGGAATAAACAGACTAGAGCATATTGGCAAGGATGAGCTGGATTCAAGAAACTTAAAATGGGAGATTTAGGATTAACTTTAAAGATTATTTAATAGAAAAGGAAATTAATATACATAGAGGTGAAATGACTTCCTTGCCCAGTGTCATTAAGAATTTAATTGGCAGAGTAGGAATTGGCACCCAAACCTTTTGGTTCCCAAATATAATGCTCTTTCCATCACACTGTGCTGCTATTTTATCATGAAGAACATGTAGGACCAGAAAAGGAGCTGAGTTGGCCATGTAGCTAGAGGATAGGATAATAGATGGTCATTCATCTTTATTTGCTGTACTTGCATCTGTGAAATATTGAAACACCCAGAAGAAGGCATCTAACATGTTGGGAAGCTCCCCTATTGAAGATTTATGGAAAGACATTGGCAAGAATGGGCAAGATTGGTTGTAATTGATGCTGGTGGAGGAGAAATACATACAATTGATGTTGCTAATCTGTTAAAGTAATAAAATATCTTCACAAAATTACTGAATCAACCATTTTTTTGCTGAATTGATCAGTAAATTTAATCAAACATCTATTTTGACTTCTTTGGGCAAAATCAATTTTAATTCTTTAATTACTCAATCAACAAGTAATATCGAGTGCTTAAATTCAAAGACATTGCCAGGTGCTAAGGGGTACCCCAAAATATAGTTCCTACCCTTAAGAAACTTAAAATCTATGGGGCAGCTAGGTGGGGCAGTAAATAGAGCACCAGCCCTCAAGTCAGGAGGACCTGAGTTCAAATCCAGCCTCAGACACGCACTTAACACTTAGTAGCCGTGTGACCTTGGGCAAGTCGCTTAACCCCAACTGCCCTTCAAAAAAAAAAAAGAAATTTAAAATCTAGGTGATCAATCACTTCATCATAAACTCTTCAAGGACCAGAATTGTTTCACTAGTGTCTTTGTATCCCCAGTGCCTGGCACACTTAACAAATGCTTGTTTGTTGATTGATTGATTAGCTAACTGATAACCCATGTTTACACTGATCATTTTCACCAGGTGTCCCTACCTCCTTGGGATTCAAGTGTGTTGGTTGAGTTCTTACAACTTTCCAAGAAATATATGATCATATTTACTGCTTACAGACCAAATCAGACTGTTTATTATGTAAAGGATATGTGTTACATAGCTACCCCTAGGTTCCAGAAGTTCTGAACCTTTTAAAAATACAGCATCACAGATATCATTGGAGATTTTCCAACCAATAAATTTATCAATGTCATTTAGGATAGACAGTTGACTGAGGTGCTGAATCATGCAAGTACTGAATGTGGGAGTGGTCTTTTTTTTTTATCCATGAACACCAAAACAAATATATCAGTCAGTCCATAGCACTGAAGAATGACCTGAAAAAGATTAAGCTGACATAGCTAAGCACAAATTGTGAGTTAGATATTGTAATACTTAGGTGGTGTAAACAAAGAGTAGCAGTCTCAGGAATACAAAGTGGGGGATGGTGCAAAAACAGACACCCAGTCACAAACAGAACCCACAAACCTTTATGCTCTATGTTGGTTAAGTCCTCTGGACTACTAGCTTCATAAGACACAACCCCTTCACAGTGGGGGAGATTTTGACCCAGGAGACGCACAAATTCACACATGGGCTCAGTTGAGGAGAGAATAAAAGTAAGGTAGAGCCCCTTAAGGTGCATGGTCCTGGAGGAATGTCTTTCTTCTGGAACCAAACCAGACCTCCCTCTGGAATAATATTTCCTTGCTTAAAGGTGAACATTAAACTACAAATATAAGACTCTTACCTGATGTTACTTATTATAGACCTAGTCTATTTCTGGATAGGACTGATGGGCTAAAAAAGATCTTGGGTCCAATTGCCCTATGAAACACACTGCTCCCAGACCATTGATTACTTGCGCCCTTGTTTCCCTAGAGTATCTTACTGATGTGCATAGCTCATATTTTGTCTTTTTTCTTTAACAATTATTGCTATGTTTTATTTTTTATAATCTCTATATTTTCCCTACAATCCACTATAACACACAATAAAAAGAGATAAGAAAAAACAGTTCAGCAAAATTAACCAACACAGAAAGCAACTCTGATATTGTTTGAAGTATTCCACACCCATAGTCCTCAACCTTTGCAAAGAAAGAAAGTAGGTGCTTTCTCAAATCCCTTCTTTGGATCTTATCTTGATCATTATGATTCCCCCAGCATTCAGTTTTTATTGTTGAGTTTTCCATTTACACCATTGTGATCATTGTGTATATTATTTTTTTTCATTTTTCAAATGCTTTATTAACTTCTGATTTACATCATTCATTTCCACCAGATTTTGAGTTACAAATTTTCTCCCCATTTTTCCCCTACCCACCATCCCAGAATAGCAGGCCCACAGGCTACCCCCTCCTCCAATCTGCTCTCTCCTATATATTCTCCCATACCTCTTTCTACTTTTCCAGTAGGGCATGGTGGATCTCTATGCCCCAGTGCCTGTATATCTTATTTCCCAATTACATGTGAAATAGTAATAATAATAGGACATATATGTATATGTATACACACACACACACACATATATATATTTAAACATTTCATTTTAAAGCTGAATTCCAGAATCATTCTCTTCCCCCTTGTCACCCACCCTTACTGGGAGGATAAGCAGTTCAGTACAGGTTGTACATGTGTGGCTAATGCAAAACAATAATATAGTAGATATATTGTAAAAGACTGACTATATTTCCCTCCTTCCTATACCACCTCCCACTTGTTCTATTCTCTACTTTGATCCTGTCCCTTTTCAAAAGTGGGTGCTTCCAACTTTCCTCCCCCCCAGTCTGCCTTCCCTCTCATCCCCTTCACCCCTACTCTCCTGTAGGGGGAGATAACCTTTTTAGTGTGTATTTCATTCCCTCCCCAAGCCAAATTCAATGGGAATAAGGTTGACCCATTCCATTTTTCCTTCCTATTCTTCCCCTCCATTGTAACCATTTTCCCTTGCCTCTTCTATATGAGATAGTTTACCTCATTCTGTCTCTCCCCATCTCCTCTCATTATATTCCTCTCTCACCTCTTAATTTCACCTTTTAAGTATCATCCCTTCCTGTTAAATTGATCTTGTGCCCTCTATGTATACCTGTAAACATATATACACACATTCACATATGTATTCATATGCCCATATACCCTCATACTGAGAAAAGTCTTGACCCTCAGTCACTTGACCCCTGGGCTTTTTGCCACAGTAGGACTCTACCACCAAACAGGGGAGCTTTCGAACCAAAAGCTGGGATTTTCTCAGCTGCTGGAGATATTAGATGGGTGCCCTCTCTGAGGTCTCCACACACTCTGGCAAGCTGGACACACACCCCAGGACCTCCACCCTAGACTGCAATCCAGATCCAAGCAGGTTAAAGCAAGAGTGATTATCCCTCAGACTGGTTGCTTGGTCCCCCTACCGTCTGCAGGCCAGGAGTTGAAGCTGCCACGTGGTGCTGGTTGGATGTGCCAGAGGCTCAGTGGCTTCTCGCCCCAGGGGCAAAAGCCAACATATCCCTCTTACTGGTCCCAAAGTCCAGACTGCACTGACCTCTCACTTTGTCCTTCTCATCTGTGTGTTGATAATTCTGGAAACAGCCACAGCTGCTGCTGATCTGGAGTCCCTCCTGCTGGCAGCTGCTCAGACCTGCCCTGGGGCCTTTGCCTCAGGGTGGGCCTGGGCTCGGCTCCCAGAGTGCTGCATTGGCTGATTCCTGCCGGCCTGCTGGGGCTGTCCTTAGTGGGAAGTTAACTCCTCTGTGTCATTTTGTGGGTTCTGCAGCTCCAAATTTTGTTCAGAGTCCCCTTTTTTACATTGATTGGGGAAGGTGGAAGCCGGAGCCGCTAGAAGGTTATGCTTCTACTCCACCATCTTTACTCTGCCCCATATATTATTTTCTTGGTTCTGCTTACTTTACTTTTCATCAGTTCATATATCTTCTTATGTTCTCTTACTATGATTCTTTGATTTTTATTAATCATTTATTATAGTATAGAAATATTTTGTTACATTAATATACTACATATATTTATCTACTCCCCACTTGTTGACCTGCCTTGTACTCTATAGCAGAGGAGTAGTCTCTGATATCTCTGTAAAAACTCTAAACTATTGAGGCAGGATAATCCTCAAGAATGTTACGCTTGAATCAGGAAACTTGGGTTTGAATTTTGCCCTAGATTTTTAATATTGATATGATCATGAGTGATTACTTAAGCTCCTAAGATCCTCAGTTTTATTGTTTGTAAAATGAATATAAGTCATATTATATTGTTTTATCTACCTTATTCATAACAGGATCATTAATTATTAAACCAACAAGAAGTGGAACAGTGACTAGAATGTAGAACTTAGGGTCAGGAAAGCTGGAGTTTGAGTCCTGTAGGAGTTTGAATCCTGTCTTGGACACTTACTAGCTTTGTGTTATTCTGGGCAATTCATTTAACTACTGTCAGCCTCAGTTTCTCCATCTGTAAATGGGGATAATTATAATAGCACCTACTTAACAGGATTAAATAATACAAAATATATAAAATGCTTGGCAAACCTTAAAATATTAAATAATTACTAGCTATTATAACTAATTAGGAAAGTTCTTTAGACACCTTCAAGTGCTTTAAAAGTGGAAATTGCTCTTATTAATAATTATTATCTAATCAGCAAAATTAATTTCTGTTGGAGCTTATGGCTTTTAGCAAGATATTCTCTTAAGATACTTAATCTTAAGTATCTTATAATATTTAATATTATTAATACTTATAATTAATATTTATCTTAAGATACTCTCCTCCTAGAGAGTAGAGATCATATTTTTTTACATTTCTGGTATCCCCAGAGTCTAGCCCAGTGCCTGGCAAATAGTAGATATTTAATAAATATAAATGGATTGACTGATTCCCATCCATAATTTTCCTTGCAGACCAAAGTCCAAATTCAATTAACTTACTTAATATATAATGAACTACTCTTCTCATCTAGAATTAAAATAGTACATAATTATTTTTGGAACTACTCTCTTGTAGCTCACAGATCTATGGGAGAGGCCATTTGACTGCCTTTTAGAGGAGCTGAGCTTTTGAAAAGAGGTTACCTCTCCATGCAGCTAGGTGATGCAGTGAATAGAGCACTGGTCCTGGATTCAGGAGGACCCAAGTTCAAATCTGGCCTCAGACATTTAACATACACACAAAAAACTAGTCATGTGACCTTGGGCAAGTCAATTAACCCCAATTGCCCCTCAAAAAAAAAACTTGTCCACAGTCTCTTCTTGTACTCTTAAGGTTCAGAAATTCAATTTTATCCATTCATTCTGAAGCAATCAGACTCTAGTGAATTGATCTACGCTAAATAAATATGCAAGAGAATGACTAATAAATCAGACTTCAAGTTTATTAATTTCTAATGAAAAATATAATTGTCCAGGAGACAAAGCCATTCTCCAAATCAAAGAACGTCATTGTTGTAAGAGAACTCAGAGACAATTGAGTCCATCCCCCACTTAAACAAGAATCCTGTGTCCAATCTCCCCATATATGATCGTCTAGTCTTTGCTTGAAGATCTCTAGCAAGGAAAGCCCACTATTTCCAGAGAAAGCACATTCTAGCTTTCAACAGATCTGTTAAGGAGTTTGTTTTCCTGAAATCAAGTTAGGCTGTGCTTACCTCTTTCTACCTGCCACCCATTGTGCCTGGTTCCTAAGCCAATCAACTTGGATCTTTCTTTCCATGGCAGCCCCTTAAATACTTGAAGACAGCTATCTCACTTCTCCTAAGTTGTTTCTTTTCTAAACTAAACATCCCAGTTCCTTTAGTCAATTCTCACATGGCATGAAGTTTAGGCTTTTCATCACCCTATTAAACTTCCTTTGAATGTTCTCCATCCGATCTAAAATCCTTCTTAAAATGTGGCACTCAGTTGAACATAATATTCTAGATCAGGGGTGGGGAGCATGTGACCTTGAGACCGCATATGACCCTCTAGGTCCTCAAATGTGGCCCTTTGACTGAATTCAAGGACCATACTTGAGGTCCTAGAGGGTCACATGTTGCCTCGAGGCCACAGGTTCCCCATCCCTGCTCTAGATGTAATCTGATCAGGCCATAGTACAGACTGGTTGGTGCATTCTTTTTCCAATATGGAAGGTTTATTTGGAAAACCAAATTAATGATAGATGATGGTTTGGTGATTATAGTCCAAAGAGAAGAATTTGCATGGTCTTAGAGGGATAATGAAAGAGGGCTAAACTCATAGGACTACACAGAACATTTCATTAGGGTGTGCACCTAAGGAATTCAGTTTTTTCAAAGTAAACATTTGTTGAACACTGAGTCACATGGAACATTATTTATTAATAAAACCAATGGAAATTTAATTAAACTTAATTTTTAAAAATGAACATGAACTTTATGAAATATAAACTTAAAAATGAGGTATAAAATACCAGTTTTTGGAGAGACTAGATAGTGCCTGGGCATACATGGGTCCATTGTTGGACTTGGAATTATGACACCTGGTTTCAATTTAGACTTTGAAATATATTAGTTGAGTGGCTCTGAGTGAAAACTAAATTCTATGAAGCTCAGTTTCTTCATATGTAAAATGGTCACAATAAAAAATACACTAACTTCCTCACTCTGGTTGTTGTGAAGAAAACACTCTGTAAAACTCAGAAGGCAGGAGAAATACAAATTATTGTTATATGTAAAATGTTCACAATAAAACCTGTACTACTTATCTCACTCAGGTTGTTGTGAGGAAAGTGATTTGTAAAACTCACAGTGCTATGGAAATAGAAATTATTATTCTGAGATATTATTTTGAAGCTATTTATGCCTGAGGCAACCTTCCCTACTATAAAATTATATATCAGGGTACCCTCTCCCTTAGACAGGGCTGAGAACACAACAACAAATTCTAAAGCCTCAACTTTCTGTCAGATGCTTGTTCTATATAGCATTGAGTCCAAATTATTAGATAATTGACAAGTTTAGAGAGGTATCCCTGGGTGGGCGGTAAGGAGGGAATGTGGTTGAGAACCATAACTAGGTATTCTGGTGGCCAAGGCAAATTCAGTTTTGGGAAGAAAACATCAGGACACAAAGCTCAATCAAGAAGAGATCATAGGATACTGCTATGGAGCAGGGAGGAAAGATAGAGAACCCTTTTTGTGAATGGAAGAAATGCCATCAAATGTATGGCACCAGTCTCAGTCAGGTATAATTATCTTATGGGAGAAAGTATCCTGTTCCTGAAACAATCTCAACTATGTCCACATGTCATAATTGACTCTAACCCCCTAAATGCCTGCATTAGGTAGAGGTAATGGAAGTAGCATGGGGTTCCCTGGAAGACGGCCACTATAGTAATAGAATTCTATAGATGGTGGCTGAGGACTTGGTAAAGGAATGGGGATGGTTGTGCAATAGTACAACATGAATCTGGTGGTTCTGAGACCAATCTTGTGGAGGAAACATTTCCTAGCAGATATTTAAAAAAGGAATGTTTACCTTAAGAAGCCAAACAGGGCAAGTGTTTAAACATCTAAATAACATTGTTTTATTCCAGGTATATGCTGACCCCAAGTGCAAGCTCAGAAGAGATTGAACCAAAAAGGTGCATTTAAAAAAAAATCCTTTTACTAAGTACCGATATACACTCTATATAAGTTGACAAGCTCTCCAGGTCCTGATCCATGGGGAACATTGAATTGGACAATACTAACAGCCCACACAGTAATAAATTGCTTTCAGGTTTGAGGGTCTAGTCTTCCTTCTCAGTAATGGTTTATATAGTATTTACAAAAAGAAGG
>NW_027186296.1:753134-785960 GCF_028583685.1 Petaurus breviceps papuanus | reverse complement strand
ATTGTGCAGATATTGTCCTTTTATATTTAATACTTGGTAGACTATTTCCCAGATGGATAAAACGATTGTTTTCTGCAATTGAATGAAAGCATTGGGATTATAAATTTATCATCCTGGTTGTCAGGGAAATAAGTTTTCTTGGTTCTAGATTCCATTGGTTTTGTTATAGCCATTGATTGACATGGATGAATTTCTCAAAGCAATTATTATAATTATCAGGTATCTTGGTGCATGACTGTAATCCCTGATACTAGGAGAGGCTGTGACTGGTAGATCACTCGAGTTTGGGAGTTCTGAGTTGTAGTAGGCTGAAATCAAGTGAGTGTCTGCACTAAGTCTGGCACCAATATTGTGAGTACCTGGAAGCTGTGGAGATGGAGCTTTACCAGGCTGCCTAGATGAGAAGGAGCTCCATCAGGTTTTCCATAAGGGACAAGCCAGCCTTTGTTCAAAATAGAGTAGGTCAAAATTGGAATGGCCATCAGCCATGGAGTTGGGTCATGGGCACCTTGTACTTCTAGGCTAGATGATAGAGGAGAGTTAAGGAAAGGAAAAGAAATGAAATGAAAGAGAAGGAAAGGGAAGGAAGGGAAGTAGAAGAGAACAGAGGAGAGGAGAGGAGAGGAAAGGAGAGGAGAGGAGAGGAGACGAGAGGAGAGGAGACGAGAGGAGAGGAGACGAGAGGAGAGGAGAGGGGAGGGGAGGAGAGGAGAGGAAAGGAAAAGGAAAAAGTTCAGTTTAGAATGAACGGAAATGTTTGTCCTCTGCCTCACTTTTTCTTTGTCAATAACTTATTTAAACAGGTCAACTTGAAGTTATTTCATTTCATACCATTTTCTAATTTTTTATAGGTTTATATTAATTTTGATCTTTGTTCTAATAACTTGGTCATCCGACTCTGCACAGATATCACTAAGGAATGATTCTCTTATTAGTAATGTGTCATTTCCCATGTAAGAAAATACAGCCAGTTTTCATCCTTTTTGATGTTATCTAATGCTTACCATATCCAATGACTGCCAGTTTTTTTTAAGATGATAACTAGGCATAGGGCTATATATTTCACAATTCTTCTACTTCTCTCAGTTCTTGTTCCATAATCAAATATTTAGCTATCCTTCCCTATCTACTTTGGATTGACTCTTTCTCTCTGTCTCTGTCTCTGTCTCTCTCTCATATGCATGTGTATTATGTATGTAGCTTAAAAATATACATATAACATAAATTTAAATTTTGTAAGTCATTTAGAAAATTTATACATCTCTTCATCCTTTGCAACACAAGCTGGCACACGAGCTGCAATCATTTTCATGGTGGTCTTTTACATATCATAAGCACTGCCATATGGAATGACCAAATGTCCCATGAAAAGTCATTTGTGTGTTTTGTTTTGTCTTGTTTTGCTGCCTTGGGACATGTAGTACTTTATTTGACTCTCCAAGGAGAATCTGTGATTCATCCTATTTACTAGCACCTTCCTCTTGTCTTTTAGTTTCACTTCTAGCAAAACTGGGAAGATTGATATGATTCTCTCCTCCTCCTCCTGCTACTACTACTACTTATTATTATTCACGTAAAGAGATTTTGAAGATATATTATTTAAAAACGGAACCAGAAAATCAATGTTGAAAGGCCAGTTCTATTACCCTATCACTGTGCTGCCCTGGGAAGACATTTCATGTTCCTGTGCCATAACAATGACTGACATTTATTTAATACAAAATGTTTGGAAAACATTTTTCTATTATCTCATTTGATCCTCACACCAGTCACATGAGTTAGATGCTATAATTATTCTCGTTTTTTTTTTTTTAGATGAAGAAACTGAGGCTCAGGGAGGTTAATTGATTTGACTATTATTACATCAGCTACTAAATATCAAAAGTAGCATTCAGACTCAGGTCTCTACAAATCAATCAACAAAGATTTAGAAAATGCCTACTATGTGTGTACTGAGTGCTTAGGACACAAAGAGCGGCAAAAGACAGCCCCATGTCCTCAACAAGTTTACAATTTAATGGGAGAGACAATAAATATGTCAGCAAATATATACAAAACAAGCTATATACATGATAAATAGGAAATAATTAAAAAGGAGAAAGCTCTAGAATTCAGAGGGTTCACTACAAAAAGCTCCCTCTATATCTGAAAGAGGAAAAATGCTTAAGTTAATGGTCACGAGCTAACATTTATAAAGGATTTGTAAACCACTTAAAGGAAAGGCAGTAATGAAATTCTCTACAAAGTGATATTATTTCGCATTCAATTCTTATAACAAAAGTATTCAATGGTAATAGCCCATTAACAGTCACGATAGCCATACATTAAATCACACCAACAATTGAGTACCAACTATATTCTAGATATGTAGAATACACAAAATTAGACATGGTTCCTGCTCAGCAGGAATACAATCTAAGCATTATAATTCAGCTGTTTGTTCTGTCTCTGGTGCTACTGAAAACCCAGTCTAATTTTTATCTGAGTCTCCAGTTATTAGAATGATTTACACAGATTATGTTAAATTATTTCTTGTTGTATTGAGAAAATTGCAGTAGACTGTAATATTGTTAAACATAGTACAGTTTTGCCAGATGACAATTTTTTTCATGCTGCTTTGATTTCTGGGAATCATAATTCAATTCAGTCTTATAAGAAGTTATTCCATGCCCATTTTATGTTGAGCATTGGTACTAAATCCTATAGGAAACACAGTCAATTAATCTGTCATCAAGTATTAATTAAATATTTACTATGTATCAAGAACTATGCTAGATATTAGAGATACAAATATAAAGAATGAAACAAATGTTACTGGCAAAGAGCTTACTTTCTAATGGAAGAAGCTTAACAATTACATACAAACAATTTATATATAAAACAATTAGATACAAAACAGAGAACAACACAACACAGCATATAATCAAATGCTAATGACAAAATGTCTGGCAAAGGCAATAAATGCTTTGGGTGGTCAGAGGTAGAGAAGATTAGGCTACTACTACTACTGCTGCTGTTGCTGCTTCTGGTACTACTACTACTATTACTATTACTAGTATTACTACTACTACCACTTCTACAACTTCCCAATAACAGTGAGCATTTAGGTAGTGCTTTAAGGTTTGCAAAGCACTTTACAAATATTATCTCATCGGAGCCACACAACAATCTGACAAGTAGGTCCTATATTATCCTAATTTTACAGATGAGGAAACTGAGGTTAATAGATGTTAAGTGATTTATTTCCCTAGGGTAACCCAATTTGTATCTGATCCAGATTTGAACTCAGGTCTTCCTGACTTGAGACCCAGATGTGCTATATCCACTGCATAATTACCAATAGAACTTAATGATCCCCTTCCCTTAAAAATCTAAGGTACTACGATGAGGTAACTATTGACTGAAGCTATCAGGGTAGACAAGGAGTGGGGTTTGAGATGGTCTTTGAAGGACTGGAAAAATTTGGAGAGACAGAAAATTATAGAGATTGTTTCAGGCAGGGGAGAACATTTCTATAGAGATGGGAATGAGTATAATGGTAAGAAACCAATTCTCCTTGGAGTGTGTGTGTGTGTGTGTGTGTGTGTGTGTGTGTGTGTGTGTGAATGTCTATGCAGCTAGCTTGCACAGTGAATAGAGTGCTGGGCCTAGAGTCAGGAAGATGCCTCTTTGAGTTCAAATTTGGCATGAGACACTTACTAGCTATATGATCCTGGGCAAATCACTTAACCTGGTTTGCCTCAGTTCTTCAATATGTAAAATGAATTGGAGAAGGAAACTGCAAATCACTCCAGAATCAATGCCAAGAAAACCCCAAATGGAGTCACAAAGAGTCTGATATGACTGAAAAAAAAAAACAACTAAATGGGAGTATGTGTTTCTGTGTATGTATGTGTGTGTTTATTTCCAGACTATTTCAAAATAAGATGCCCTTTTTTCTATCATTTGGCTTATTCTTATACTATTCCCCTCTTCTGTTACCATGTTTCCCCGATAATAAGACCTATCCCGAAAATAAGCCCTCCCCTTACTGTGTAAGATTCCTCTAAAATAAGCCCTCCCCCAAAAATAAGCCCTATTGAGATTGCTACTGTAGTGAAGGTGATCCCCTGCGCTACACGCTACTACCCTCTGTATGCACTGTCCCCCACCCCCAGGTGAAACGCACGCCGCGCTCCGAGCTGCATCCAATCAGAGCTGCAGCAGTGAGCGTGTCATCCTGTTCTTTATTGAATTCATTATTGAATAAAGGTACATTTTTTTGTTCACATTTACCTGTTTATTAAAATTGCTGTCAATGTTCATTAAAATAAGCCCTCCCCTGAAAATAAGCCCTCTGGTGTTTTTCTGTCCAAAAAAATTAATGACAGTGTCTTATTATCGGGGAAACACGGTAGTTATTAAGCTAACTTTAGTATGAATCTAACCCAGCTCCATGCTTACCTTGACCAAAGGTTTCCTGTTAGATATTAATCTTTACATACATGTAAGCTGACAAGGTTCAGAGGGAGAGGTGCTTAGGGGTCATATTGTCCAACTTCCATTACTTGTTGGAAAACCCCAAAAACTGAAGAGAAGGAAGCAATCACTATGTCAATTAATTTGCAAATCAATCAGAAAATGATTTGAGATACAATGAGTTTACATTCTAAAGAAGTGAGAGATCTACTCTTAGGGTGTGTGTGTGTGTGTGTGTGTGTGTTTACTGAAAATCACTTCATTGAGTAAGATTTTTCTCAGCAATTCCCAAATAATCTTAAATGTCCTGCCTCATGATTGTAAGGAGTTAGATTATGAAGTTTTTGGTTATACCAATTTATTCACAGGAAATAGGACTAGCACTCAGCATAGTGCCTGTCACATAATAGACACTTAATAAACATTGATTGATTGATTGATTCACTTCTAAAAAGCTCAGATGTTCAGTACTTTGCCTCTTTTCTGAACTAAATGGAAACATTTAGTAGTGTACATATATGGTCAGTTTGGAAGGGTGACAGTTGAAGAGGGTATCTGTATACAAGGGCAACATGGAGAACCTGATTATGTTGCCCTTTTCTCTTGATTCTGGAATTCTCACGGATAACTAGGCTCAATGTAGTGATAATTAGAATAATGCAAGTAACTCAGCTGTTTCAGTTACAATATCAGGTATTCTGGGGAGCACCAAGATCATCTAAAGTTAGTCCCAGAACCTTATTGGCAGACCAGGAGAAAGAGAATTGTATTCTAAAAGGAAAACATTTAACCATGGTTAAAATAGTGTAGGAATAGAGAAAAAAATCTCATACACATTCCCAAGGGATTGCTATTTAATCCTATCTAATCCACCCAGTGAATGAGTATGTGACTGTATGTATGTGTGGTGTAGGAATACCTGGAAATGTGAGCCCTGGAAAGACTCATACATTAGAGTAAAGAAACTATTTTGTCAGTCAGAGAGGGTGGAAATAATGAATTGCATATTTTGTTTCAATTTTGTCACTAAACTATTCTAACTCATCTAAATTGACTTCATATACAAACTCCACTAATTGGCAAGAAAGTTACTTCCTCCATGGTAGGACCCTCTTCTTAACCATGCTGTGTTCTGAGTCATACTATTCCATGAAGAGCCAGGCTCATGGGTTCCTGTCCTTTACAATCTCTGGAACTATAATGCAACAAGTGTAGTTAATAAGGAAAGTCATCCCCACTTAAAAGACACCATTTCCCATACCCCAGGGCTAGAGATGATTACAAAAATTAAGCTACTAACACAAAAAATGCACAGGCAAAGGAGAAAGAATTCAACCATAGAAAACTATTATGGGAATAGAGATGACCAGTGTTTATCTTCAGAGGAGGACATTGAAGTAAAGAAATATTCAAAGAGTAATGGGAAATGGTCACCTGACCAAAAAGAATTCCTAGATCTCAAAAAAGATTTTAAAAGTCAAATGACAGAGATGGAGGAAAATTTAAAAAAAATAACAATCCAAGAAAAACAAGAATGTTATGTAAGGAAAGTCAACCAACTAGACAAAAAAGATTAAACATTTTAAGGAAGAAAATAACACCTTGTAAATGAGAATTGGGCAGAGTCAAGTCAGCAAAATTATAAGAAACCAAGAAATAATTAATCAAAATATGAACACTGAAAAGATAGAAGAGAAATGAAATATCTTATAAGAGAAACAACAGATTTGGAGAACAGATAAAAGAAAAGAAAATATAAAAATAATCAGACTAACTGAAAGTTATGATCAGAAAAAGAATCTTGATACAATAATAGAAGAAATAATTAAAGAAAATTGTCCTGAAGCATTAGATCAAGGGGGGAAAGTCAAAATAGAAAAAAATCCATCGATCACCACCTAAAAGAGATCCTATGAGAAAAACTCATAGGAATATTATAGTCAAATTCTGAAACCCCTAGCTCAAAGATAACCTATTAAAAGCATCAAGATTAAAACAATTTAAGTGTGTGCCATAATTAGAATCACACAAGACCTAGCAGCAGATACATCAAAGGACCACAGGTCTTAGAATGCAATATATCAAAGAGCAAAAGAACTGGGGCTCCAGTCAAAAATATCATACCCTGCAAAGTTAAGTATCATCCTGAATGAAAAAAAAAATGGATATTTGATAAACTTAGACTTTCAAGACTTTGTTTAAAAAAATCCTGAAATTAATAGAAGATTAAACATACAAGAACCTAGAGAAATATAAAATAAGGTACATACCAAAGAATGATTATAGGGGATTCATAAGAACAGATTGTTGTGTGTATGTATGTATGTATGTATATATATATAATGTAAAATATATATCTAAGATTCTTATTAATAATTGAGTAGCTCATAAGAAAGATTGGGGTAAACCTGAACATGATATGAATTTAAAAAGTAAAACCACTTAAGAACAGCTAAAAAGAGTAATTATTTTATACAAATGAGGTGCAAGAGGAAGAATCAAAACAGAGTAATTAGATGGGGAGGTGGACTGGTAGTTCTGGTAACCTATTTTCATCAGGAATGGGTTTGAGGAAACAATACATATATATTTAGAAGAGTATAAAAGTCTTCTAAATTCAAAAGAAATAAAACAGTAGGGGCATAGGGAGGGAGGAGAGGACAAGGGAGGGATTTCTAGAGGGGAGAATGAGGGAATAGGAAAAAGGGGGTATAGAAGGGTGTTTAGATTTATGGGAATGGGATGATAGTGGAGAGATCCTTGGAGGGGGATAGACAATCCATAGTGAGACCCTCTACCCCATCCATAAACTGGAGTTTCTGGCTTAGAAGTGGATCATCACTGAGGAATTTAAAGACTGTAGCTGGAGCAAAGTTGCAAGTGTAGATTATTAAAAATCCACTGACACATTCTGAATATTTCCAAGTTGGATGGGGGGGGAGGGTCAATACTAGCTAATTATAAATTTACCATTTAATACCAACCAGAAAAGACTAATGTGGATGCATGTACACTGTTCAGAAGACCACAAGATGGTATTATCTAAAAAAGGAGTGAAAGCTATGTGTAGCAATGAAATGACTGCAATTGCAGACAGAGGTTTAGCTAAAAGTATGGGGCTTCCAGTAGACTGCATCCAGCAGCAAAGAGTAAGTCTCACTTTGATGAACCAGCCTTCTTTGTCTCAGGTATCTGTGGATGACTGGCAAAGAGGTCTCTCTTTGATGGTTGATGAAGTGCTGCATGAAGTTCTTATAAGCTAGGCAGCATTGCAAGGTATTCATGTTTTCTGGAGGCATTTTAGTGTTTAGACATAAATTGGAACTATGCAATGAAGTACTTTACTGATCATCTGTTCCTGTACCTAGTACCAGGAAGCAGTTGTTGCTGCCCAATGTGTATTACGCTCTGGCTATGAAAGTTCTACACGATGATTTTGCACAATGTTCAGTCATTTTTCAGTCATGTCCAACTCTTTGTGACCCCATTTGGTGTTTTTCTTGACAGAGATACTGGGGGTGGTTTGCCATTTTATTATTTGGAACATTTTACAGATGAGGAAACTGAGGAAAGCAAGGTTAAGTGACTTGCTCAGGATCACACAACCAGTAAATGTCTGAGGCCAGATTTGAAGTCAGGAGGATGAGTCTTCCTGACTCCAGTCCTGGCACTGTGCCACCTAGTTGCCCAAACACATATGGATTTTGAACACATTAGTCCATAAAGGATGCTAGAACTAGTAAGAAATAGATTTACTGACCCAAGATAACTACAAATGTTACCAAGAAGTGTGAGGAATGTCTCTTATGTGTAAAGAAAAATATTACCAACTCATGTACATATTTGGAGAAGATATATACAAGCAAACCTCTGGAAGTTGTCTGAATTGAATGGAATCAGATTTGAATTCAGGAAGATGAGTCTTCTGACTCCAGACCTGGCACTCTATCCACTGTGCCTTCTAGCTGCTCCCCCTACTCCAGATAGTCACTTAGAATAACAAGGTATCCAGGAGTAAGTTTCAGATGGAACAGAGGCTTTTAGATACCCGTATGGCATTATATTGGTACCATTATAAAATAGTATGTGTAGTTTACCTAAGGGAAAGGTGATCTGAGTTTGTAGGCTTACACAGTGCTTATCACTGCCACAATGGGTTTAGAAACTGCCTAGGAAGGCAAGGGGGGAGGGGAGGGAAGAGGGGCATGACCCTTTGCTTGCATATAACAAAGAAGTAAGAAGAAAAGTTTATAGAAAATTTGTCTTAGGAGAGATGGATAACCTTTCCCTGTCATCACTACTCAGAAGTCCAGGTCCTTGGGGAAAAAGGGATCTAAGGCTAGATGAACAGAGGATATGCTCCCTGCCCCCACTTAATTCCCCATTGCCAATGTGTGAATTTTTAACACGTGTTTATATATCCACCCAAGTCACAAGTGTGAGGGGTGCTGTCAAAAAGGGACTTCTCATAGAACACTTCTTTCAGAATTAATTACAGAAAGATTTTGCTCTAACTCTATTTTAGGGAAGCAAAATGATAAAATGGACCCTGTAGTTTGATAAAAAGAATATTAATGTTTTCTTTCCTGTTCACTAAAAAAATAGACTTATTTGGCATTAAGTAATTTAATGCATCTAATTTGCAGGCAAAAAGAGAACAGGTTAATGTGAAAAGCAATCCATTCTTTTCTTTCATGTGTATGTAACTAAACAGTTACAGATTAAGTTCTGGGCTTGGGGATAGGACTCACTGGTATAATTCCTGCTAAAGTCAATAGAATTTCATCTGTACGAGGGTCAGGGACTGGATTCAGTTAGTCAATAAGCATTTACTAAGCTTCTATATGCAAGGCACTGTCCTAAATGTTGGGGATACAAAGGGAGGCAAAAAACAGTCTCTGTCCTTGAAGAGTTCACAATCTAATGGTGGAGACAACAGGAAATCATATGTGTGAAACAAGCTATAAACAGAATAAACAGGAAATAATATGCAGATGGAAGGCATTAGAATTAAAAGAGGTTGGGAAAGGTTTCCCATAGAAAGTAGAATTTTACCTGTGTCTTGAAGGAAGTCAAGGAACATAGGAGGTAGACATGGGGAGAGAGATCATTCCAGGCATGGAGAATAGTTAGAGAAAGTATTGGAAGCTAGAGATGGGATCTTTTGTTTGCGGAACAGCGAAAAGGCCAATATTAATGGACCAAATGATATGGGTGTGTGTAAGGTGTAAGAAGACAAGGAAGGGTAGAAGAGAAGCTAAATTACAAGGGGTTTAGAACACCTAAAAGAGGATTTTGTAGTTAATCTCAAAGGGATAGGGAGTTATTGGAGTTTAGTGAATGTGTGTTTATGTGTATGTCCATGTGTGCATGCATGTGTGTGTGTGTGTGTGTGTGTGTGCGTGGCACATGTAAGGGGAAGTGGGGGGAGAGTTGACGTGGTGGGACCTGAGCTTTAGGAAAATGACTTTGGTGGTCAAATGGAGGATGAATTACATTGAAGAGAGACTTGAAGCAGGTAGATCAAAGCATCGATGGGGTGGAAATTGTAATGTAATGCCAAGGAAAGGCAACTTCCCAAGGTTCAGAATACCAGCATAGGTGCTCTCCATTTTATTCAGTGACCAACCAAGAACAGAGAAGATCAAAATATGACATCATTCAAAATACAGCATTTACTAAGGGTGATTAAATGATCTCCAAGTACTACCTCACCCCAGGACCTTCCAATCATTCAATCAATTACAAAATCCCTGTTCTAAATACTACTCCACCCCTAGGCTATACCTTCATTTAGTTCACCACAAAGCCCCTCTTCTCAAATGGAGATTAGTTTCCAATCTAAGTAAAGTACATTCATTTGTTCAACCATAGAACACAAACAGGTCAAAAGTTCCCCACCCCTGGATCACAATTGAATCTACCCCAGAGTTACATCAAGTTTAAGCACAGCACTTAATACCCAAATGGAGGTCTTTTCTTCATCTTGACAGGAGGCAAGTTCTCAGCAATCTTAGTTCCTGGGGAGACAAGGCTTAGCAAGGCCACAAGATACATTGCCAGTCCCTTCATTAATTCATCCTCTGTCTGTAGAACAGTCCTAGAACCCCTGAAAACATTAGCAAAACCCTCTCCCAGGATTTCTGTAAACATACAACAAGAAAATCCTTCTTCAGGGCTTCTGAACCAACAGAAAGGTTCCCAGACCCCTGCAACAACAGCACTGTCCTTCACCAGTGGACAGTATTCACTCTGTCTGCAGGACAGTCTCCAGACCCCTGCAACAACAGCACTGCCCTTCACCAGTGGACAGCATTCACTCTCTGTCTGCAGGACAGTCTCTATGAACCAATAGAAAGGTTCCCAGACCCCTGCAACAACAGCACTGTCCTTCACCAGTGGACAGTATTCACTCTCTGTCTGCAGGACAGTCTCAGGAGCTCTTAGCCAACAGCCAGGTTCCAGGACTTCTTTAACAACAGGACTGTCTTTCACCAGTGGACAAATCTGTCAAAACAACATCAAAACAGACAGATAAAGTACCAGCAAAACAGCCATGTCTCCTCAGTCCTTGGCAGCTCAGGGGGCGGGTCTCAAAAGTCCAGGGCAATTCAAAGTGGCCCTCAGCAATCCTTCTCAGTCTCTCTCTCTCTTCCTCCACGAGGTGCTGCTTCCAAAAAGTTCTTCTGCCTCTCTCTTGTGTCTCTCCAAATCTATGTCACCAGCTCCTCCCAGTTCAGGACTCTCTTTTCACATCAAGTCCATCCCACAGGTGGGATTAACAAGCTCTGGGTTTTAACACAATCAATTTGAAAAACCAAGCCAATACAGGGGAATCTTTAAATGCCATTACTATCACAGAAATATCAGAGGAGAAAAGGAGGTATATTTGAAAGATGCTGCAAAGGTGAAATCAGCTGGCCTTGACAACAGATTGGAAAAAGGGTGGGGGGACTGAAAGATAGTGAGAAATTAAGGGGATTAAGAATGACACATATTGTGAACCTGGGGATTGGAGGGATGGTGATACCCTAAACAGTAACAGGGAGGTCTGGAAGAAGGGAAAATTTGAGAAAGATAATTGATTTCCATTTTGGACATACTGAATTTAAGGCATCTATTGGACATTCAGTTCAACAAGTCTAAAAGTCAGATGGAGATGTGAAACTAGAGATAAGCAGAGGGTTTGGGAGAGAATAGGCAGATTTGAGAATCATCAATATAGAGTATGATAATTAAATCCATGGGAGCTGATGAAATCACCAAGTGAAATAGTATAAAAGGATAAAAGAAGAGGGCCTAGGACAGAGCTCCATGGGGCACCTACAGACAGTAGCAAGAACTACATATAGTATAAGAATACAAGTACAAGAATATAAATAGTATTGAATAGAAAACACAGCTTGAGAAAAGGTTACTTTTAACTTTTACTTGGCATCATGATTTCTCCAATATGGTGATATCCACTGTATAATGTCTGCTCGTTCTACTGAACCTCTTCTGATCATATTAATTCTCTACTCATTGCTTTTCCATGTCTCCCCATACCTACCAAGTAATGTATACATTCATTTGCCTGGTATTTAAGATCTTCCACAGTTTAGCTGGATCAATTATATATTCCTTTAGGCATAGTCACAAATTGCTCCCCAGAATGGCTGGATCATTTCACAACTCCACCAATGATGATGCATTAGTGTTCCAATTTTCCCACATCCTCTCCAACATTTATCCCTTTTTTTTTTTGTCACATTAGCCAATCTGATAGGTGTGAATTGTTTTAATTTGCATTTTTTCTAATGAGTAGTGATTTTGAGCATTTTTTCATGTGACTGTAGATAGCTTTAATTTCTTCATCTGAAAACTGCTTGTTCATATCCTTTGACCATTTATCAATTATGGAATGACTTGTATTCTTATAAATTTGACTCATATCTCTATATATTTTAGAAATGATTCCTTCATCAGAGACACTGACTGCTAAAATTGTTTCCCAGTTTTCTGCTTCCCTTCTAATCTTGGTTGCATCGGCTTTGTTTGTACAAAAATTTTTCAATTTAATGTAATCAAAATTATCCATTTTGCATTTCATAATGTTCACTATCTCATTTGGTCAGAAATTCTTCTGTTCTCCATAAATCTGACAGGTAAACTATTCCTTGTTCTCCTAGTTTCCTTATAGCATCAGACTTTATAACAAAATTGTGTACCTATGTTGACTTTATTTTGGTATATGATATAGGTCTGTGCCCCAGAGAGGTAATGAACTCCAGGTACAGAATGAGATACATATTTTTAGATGTGGCTAATATGGGAGTATTTTTTGTTGACTACATGTACTTTTCTTACAAGGCTTCTGTTTTTTCTTTTTAATAGGGATCAGTGCAAAAGAAAGAAAGTAAATTTTCATTAATGGAAAAGAATAAAATTAAAAAACTCACCAAAAAAACAGCCATGTCTGACATACATAAAACTATTTCTATTTCTAATTTATGTTTGTGCTATTGAATTTTTGAACAGTGACTCCTACATTCACTTAATTTGAGATAATTTTCTGTTGTTTTTATAACAGTACAAAATCGTTTTGAGAATTATTTTGCTAAATTATTGTTTTAAATTTAGGAATGGCCTACTTCCTTAATTTAGCTTTATTTCAATTATTTTCCTTAATATTTTATACCTTTAGGGGTGGTGGCTAGGTGGTGCAGTGAGTAAGAGCGCCAGCCCTGGAGTCGGGAGAACCCAGGATCGGTTCCGGCCTCACATACTTAACACCCACACAAAAATAACTGTGTGTGTAACCTTGGGCAAGTTACTTAACCCCAATTGCTTTAAAAAATATTTTATACCTTTAGCTCCTCATTTCTCTAGTTATGTAAAGAAGCAATTTGTCATTTTGTTGATATATAATCAAATCAGTAATTTAAGTAATATATCTATATCTATTTTTTCTTATATTGTTCTATTCATGAAGAATATATTTCTTCTCACTTATTTGACTTCCTTGATTTCTGAAATAATATTTTACAGTTAGTTATAACTCAAGTATTTTTTGCTATGTTGTCATAAACACTATGCATTTTGTAGTTACTTTGAATTGGATTTTTATATCATTTTCATCTTGTTTTTGTAATTATTCTATGGGAATGTAGATTAGTCAATTTTACTGAAGTTTTTAATGTAGTAGCTTTTTAAATGATTCTCTGGGGTTTTCTAAATAAACCATCATGATGCCTGCAAATAGGATAATATTTCCTATATTCTGATATTAAACCCTCAATTTCTCTCTTTTTGAATTATTTTTGAAGTTATCATTCTAAAACTGTTAATAATAGCGGTGAGGTGGTATAGCCATGCTTTCCCCCCATATGTATTGTAGATAAAATTAGCTCTTGATTTTATGTATGTACCTTTATTCATACTAAAAAGGATTTTCCCATAGTATTTTAACACTATTTATTATGTTTTTAAATTTTTAAAAACATATTTGATTGCTATCTTTGTCAAAACCTTATTCTATTTTTACTGATATAATCATATTGTTTTTCTATTCATATAATTGTTACTTTCCCAATTTATTCTAGTTTGTATCTTTAGTATAAACTCAACATGGGGGTAATGAATAGTTTGTGGAATATATTACATTTTTTAATATATTTGCTCTTTACTAATATTACATTTAATATTTCATATCCATATTTATTAATAGCATTGGTTTATAGTATTCTTTTCTGCTTCATTTATCTCTGTTTGGGGTATCAGGACCATCTTTCTCTCAAATATGCTTAGTAGAGCTCTTTTGAAATTATCAAGAATCTCTTTTGTAACATAGATTGTTAATTGCTTTTTGAACTTTTAATAGAATTCACTTATAAATTCATCTGGGACCCCTTTTTCCCTTTGGTGGTTTATGGCCTACTTGATTTATCTTGTTAAATTGGAGTAATATCTCTATTTCCTATTTTGTTATTATAATATTTTATGTTTTTGCATATCATGCATTTCTTTTAAAGTTCTCATTATTTTTGTTTTGTGGAACCTTTAGCTATGGGGTCCCCTCCAATTAAATAATTGAGGTTAGAGGTTATTATTATAAGAATATAATTTTAAGCAATTCATACTGGATATGAATCCAAACTTCTAATCAAGCTATTGAAAAATCTGCTCTTAAGCATAACCAGTGTTTCTCCAATTTCTATGAAAAGCAATATTATAAGATTTTTTAAAAAGCATTTCTGGAACTTGAATACTCTGTTCATATCTATTTATGTATGGAATAATATCTTTCTTGTGTTTAGTAACAGCTTGTATTCTAGCCTAATTGCCCTTGATTTACTCCTTTATTTTGTTCTATACATACTAGTTGGAAATTGCTTGTAATCAGAGCTCTTTGATGGGCAAGAGGAAAATGATTAGTCCAATAGCTCTCCCTGCAGTTTTTTGTAATAATAATAAAAAAAACTTTCTCTGACAGATTTAAAAATGCAAAGTGAAGTTTGATTTTTCCACACTTTCCTTTAATTATGCATAGTACTTTTTGATTCATTTCCTTTCACTATGAATTTGACTTGATAATTTTTAATTTTGGTAATTTGATTTTTATTCCTTATCTAAATCAAGTTAGCTAATGCTTTTTCAATTTTGTTTATCTTTTTATAGACTACTCTTGTTTTGATTTTCATTTATGTTCTTTTTACAATTTTAGATTTATTTCTTTATTGAGAAAAAATAATTTTGTGATTTTTTTTGTTTTTAAAGTTTACCTGATTTTCTAGATTTTAAATCTAGATTGAAAATTTTCTGATTTTCTAGATTTTCAATTACTCAGTTTATTTCTTTATTTTTCTATTTTAATATATTTTCAAAGATGTGTTTTTTTCTGTAAAAACTGTCTTAGCCCTATCTCCCAAATTTTGTTGTCTTTCTGTTGTTCTCTTTCACATAGCTATCAATTGTTTTTGATTTTTTCTTTGATTGACTCATTATTGAAGATATCATTATTCATTTTCCATCGAGAGTTATAGAATTTATTTTTCCTCTGTCTTGATTATTAATTTTATTGTTCTATAATCTATCAGGGATGCACTTAGTATTTTGATGTATTAATTTTTTTATAAAGCTAGCATAAGATGTTGATATTTGTGAATATATAAAAAGTATATCTGCATCTGTATGCATCGCCTCTTTAATGTTCCCATTTGAAAGATACCATATTTTTTTTAAATATTAATTTTCCAGCATTTTCTTTTAATCTTTAGTTTCTTTTTTGTTTGTCTTTCTAGTAGATCTATTTAGCTCTCAAAGAACACTAACAAGTCCATTATGATTATGTTTCCAGCTATATCTTCTTGTGATGCAGTTAGCTTTTACTTTATGAATTTAGACTTATTCTACTTGGTGTGTATATATATATATATGTATATTTAATGATGATGATGATATGGTTACATCATCTATGGCATAATGTATTTTCCATATTTATCCATCTTGATATTTTGAATTTGTATTGTTGCTTTGTCTGAATTCCTGATAGCAACACATCTTTTTTCTGGAATCACCTGAATTAGTGGGGGGGGGGGGTTTCCAAATGCCCCATTTTAATTTGGTATGTGTCTCTATTTTTTAAAAAACTGCTTGTTCTATGCAGCATTTTTTAATTCATTTTCTGATTTGTTAGAGAGTTAATCCATTTGTCTTCAGGTTATAAACATTACTTTTATGTTTTCCTCCATTTAATTCATTTGTATTGATATTCCTACCTCTTAAGTTAGCACTTACCTTTTCTTACACTGATTTGTTGCTAGACTTCTCCTATGGATTCTCTTTAAATTCCTGATGCTTTTCTTCTGTATTACAAATTTCTCAACATTAAATCTATATGTGTATATATACATATATGTATATATGTGAATATATACATATATGTATATATATCCTGTATTACTTTCTTTTTTATTAATTGACTTATTTCTGTTTTTGTTCTCATCTATCCCTGTCGTGAAAGAATTCAATGTAGAATCCTTCTTACAAACCATTCCCTACACCTTTATTCTTAATTTGAGTAATGTTCATGATGTCTTTTCCAGAAAGTATTAATTTGTCTTTTATTCCTTCCTATCTTTCCTTTTCTAGTATATGATGAAATCTAATCTTCCATTCCTGGGCCATACATATACATACATACACACATACATATAAAATTTTCTCCATCTAATTCATTTGAAATAAATCTTCAGGGAGACAACAACTTTGCTCTCACCTCTGCACCATTTATCTGTCAGTACAATTGTATGTCATACCCATTCCTCCTTTCCCCATCTTTTGTTTGTTTGCTGATTTTATATATTTATTTGTATTTGAGTTATGTTTTCTATGATATTAAAAAAAAGCCTATACCTATACTTGGTAGAATTTTCTTAGCATAAATTTTTTTTAGCCAAGTGCTATACTTTGTGAAAAGCTTTTTCGGCACCTTTTAAGAAGCAAATAATGACATCAGGTCTGGTTTTCTTTCAAATGCCTCTTTATTATTAAATGTACATCTTTTTTTTCATTCATGGTTAAACCCAGATTTGCAGGGTGGCCTGCTACATCTTGAACTCCATTGTTCATTGGGATGCACTGTTACATTCCCTCCTGAGTTTTCTGATAGATAGAAAATAGTATTGTATCATTTGTATTTCCTTTTTTTTGTATTTAAAAGTATTTTTCTTGATTGCATGCAGAATTTATTGTTTCTGAATTGAATTATTAAATTTTTATTTATTTATTTTCATATTTTTTGAGGGGGTAAGGTAGGGCAATTGGGATTAAGTGACTTGCCCAAGGTCACACAGCTAGTTTTGTGTTAAGTGTCTGAGGCCAAATTTGAGCACAGGTTCTCCTGGCTCCAGGGCTGGTACTCTATTCACTGTGCCACCTAGGCACCCCATTGAATTATTAAGTTTAACTACTAGACGTCTTGGAGTTTGCAGACTTGAGTTTTTGTCTTTGATTTTGGAGGCAATCTATGAATTCCTTCAATTTGTATTCATTTTATGTGTTCAGAAGTTCTGGGAAATTTTCTTGTTATTTCTTGCATCATAGTGTTCAGGTTTTTGACTTGTGAGACCTATAATCCTTAGGTGGTCTCTACGCATCCTATCTTTTAATTCATATATTTTGTTTGGATAGAGAACATTGATTTTATTGAGGTCTTTTACTTTTCTATTTGTATACCCAATCAATTATTTTCTCCTTTATTTATTTGGTGAGACTTGCCATTGCAGATTCAAGTTTTCCCATTCTGTTAATTACTTTTGTTGTGCAGACCATAAATTCTCTTCTCATAATTCTCATTTCCCTTTAAACCACTCTTCTCTTAATTGTCATTTCCCTTTAAACCACTCAGCAATAGCATGCTATGGTTCCATATTCTCTTTAAATGCCTTTGGAACCTGTCTTGTCATGTGTTGGATTATTTTCCTTTGCTTTTCAATATTTATTCATAAATGCCTGGCTCATTTCCAAGATGGAGGCCATATTTTCTTTTTCTGTTAATGTTTTCTATGTTGATTTATTTGCTTATTTTCAAGGTCTTTGAGTTTTCTTCTTCCTGAGATCTTTGTTAATTTCAGTCTTTCCCCTCTTACTTTCCCTTATAACTCACTTTCTGAATCCCTTCACTTAATATTGATTGCCATGCATGTCAATCATTATTTCGCTAGCCTAGGCCTCTGCTCTAAGTGAATTTGAGGGGGACAGAACTGACCCCAGCTGGATGCTAGGATTGTTTCCTCAACCTAATGAAGTAGTACTGTGCAGCCCTCCCTAACACATTGTCCTGTCTCATTTCCTCTCTTCCTTAATCCTCTGTCCCAGAAGTACAGAGAGTTGCCATGATAGCCAGAGATGATTTCCTCATTTGAAGCTTTGGGAGATGTGGCTGGGATGGAGAGTATGTGCGGGTTGGGCTCTTTTTGAAGCCTAGACACATGTCCTGCTGCTTTCCCTCTGTTCCTTTACCCACCTACAGAAATCTTTTGCAGCACAGCATGTTGCCATGGTCCTGCTCACTGAGGCCTTGGCAAAATTCTGCAGCCTGGAACCCAAATCTCCATGGCATACTGGAAAGAGGGAGAGGATGTTAAGTTGCATTTTGTTGTGTCTATTAGTACATTGGTAGCATGGTGGGCAGCAGGGGAGGGAGTGTTGTATGAGCTCAGAGTTGACATTATTTCATATTTTTATTTTCAACCTTCTTTTGGATTCCTAGTGTCCTAAACCACGAAGGCAACTAAATTATTTATTCCTGAGATCTCAGTGAAGGGGTTGTAGCACACTGGGAGAGACTCCATTTTCTACATTAAGGGGCATGGTCCATGAACTTATATTCATCATAGGGCAATTATTGCAGTCTCTGTACTTGGACTCCCTGCCCCCTCAGAAACATGTGTAATCAGACCCCAGGGTATTCATATACCCCTTCTCATTTGGGGTTGAATTATTCTCCTGGGAAGCACAATCTTTGTTTCTATGTATTTTAGGTGGATTTGAGTAGGTGGTTTCTGGGAGTTCTATGGTGGACTGGCTTATTCTACCCTCTTCTATCACATTATTGCCATATTAACAAGTTTGTATTAAGTGTGATATAGTAGAAAGATATAGGAATGATAAGATTTGGGTATGAATCATGACTCTGGCTCTTTCTATCTATATGATCTTAGGGAAATAATTTCATTTCTCTGTGTCTCAGTTTTCTCATCTATAAAATGGGGCAGTTGGAACAAATTATCTCTAATCTTTCCAACTCAAATATCTAATGGTCACCAGTGATTTCCCTTAGTTTGTAAGCAACTAATGGTCTTCCTAATAAAGCAGAAGATATTCATAGCTTGGGGATTAGCATCTCAAGCATTTGTAAAGTGCTTTATTTACAATATGCAGTGGCCTCAAGAAATTGGCAAGCATTCTTGGGGAATTTATATGGAAAAATCTGTTTTCTCTGCAAGATGAGTTTCACAGCAAACAAATATGAATATGTTCTATCAAGCATTCCTGACATGATGCTAACTTTTAAAAATCTCTGAAATTTTATTAATAAAAGTAGCTTAATGTTTAGGAAATGTAGTCCAGAATCTATCCAATTATTTTCAGGGCAATTAGTTAAGTTTTAAGAACCGAGACATGAGCCTTATAGGTCTTGAGTCCCTTTGAGGATACTATTATTTCTTTGCCCACTAGACTTCTGCATTTAGATTCTGATTCACCAGTAAATATGTGCTACTGAACTAGGGAAATATGTGACTATTAAACTAGCCATGAAAATAAGATGTAGAATTTATCAGTCTACATCACTTGTTCAATTGTGTCTGACTCTTCACGATCCCACAGACCATACTGTCCATGGAGTTTTCTTGACAAAGATACTGGGGCAGTGTGCCATTTCCTTCTCTAATGCATTAAGGCAAAGAGAGATTTTGTGCCCAGGGTCACATAGCTAGTAAGTGTCTGAAGCAGAATTTGAACTCAGAAACTGAACTAGCCTCCAGGCCTAGTTCTTTTTTCCACTGAAACATCAAGCTGCTCCCTTTCCCCCACCTTACTTAGCAAAGAACTATACAAACAAAATGATTAAAGAATTAAATGGACCAAAATTATTCACCAGTAGCAAATACTCATACTACATTTGTAAGTTTCACTAAATACAGATAGAAATATAAAACTTTGTAGTTTAACTCATTTTAAAGGGGAAAATGGGCTTGCTCCAGTCAAGTAAATTTTATTGCTCCATTCATGCAAATGCATTTAGAAAAAACTTTGTTGAAATACAGCTACAGGAGCAGCTGGGTGGCACAGTGAATAGAGCACTGGCCCTGAAGTCAGGAGGGCCTGAGTTCAAATCCGGCCTCAGACACTTAACACACTTATTAGCCGTGTGACTTTGGGCAAGTCACTTAACCCCAATTGCCCTCCAAAAAAAAGAGCAAAAAAAAAAGTGCAGCTACATCTGGATTAGTGTGAATAATGAATTCCTTGAAGTGGTAACATTATTTGAGTTTTCACTGAATTTATCTAGTGGGCTAGAATCAATAACCATACTTTCATATAACTATATGCATGTATCCATATATATGTAATATGCACATATATACATATGCATATAATTATAACTTCAAATAGTGCAAATTCAATCAATGCAACCACAAGCCATTTTTTGTTTATATTGCTTAATGAACAAAAGAACTATTTTAGAAATATCAGTCTCAAACAAGAAGAATTTTAAATAGTTAGACATTTATTTACTTATACTCCAGATGTGAGAGGAAGCTGAGTGAAATGATTTTGGTGGTACCCATCTTTCTCATTTGCAGTGTTTTGAAAAGGCAATGCTAATCATTACATTATTATACTACTATTCTGAGGGTCTTTTACTGGCTAACATTTGCTGACATATACTGTTATTTATAAATCAGAAGAGGAAAGGAGATGTGGCTAAACCTGAATATCTTGATGATAAAATTTGCCCAGAAGATATCATAGGATTCCCATCCCAGTCTCATAGTAGAATTCACCCTGGTGTCAGCTCACACCATTCTTCTCTTTGGTGTTCTGCTTTTCAGAGGACACATTCTAAGGAGCCATACTTCTAAAAGTTGTTTTTTTGTTTTTAAAAACCATTTCCTGAAAAATGTCATTCATATAAATGCCTGATCTAGGGCCTCAGGAGAAGAATGGAGGTTCCCCAGTGCTTCAGCTAATTGTTTTCTTCCAATTTATTGACCTTCAATACACAGAGCCAGGCCTATTTTTTTTTGGTGCTGGCATACCTAGACTTCTAGGTCATTTAATGGAAGTTCCTTTATCTGTTTTGTGCATTTTCATTTGGTTCTTGAAGTTGTTGTTTCAAAACATTGGAATTAATTATATTTATCATAAATGGGGCCTAGGGCATCTTAGGGAAGGATGCAATTAAAACATGTGAAAACAAACAAAAGACAACAGACTTGTGCAAACTTAACACAATTTTTCAAAGTACCAATAATAAAACCAACATAACTAATTTGCATTTTCCCAGAGGATAAACATGTACTGACTGGGGAGCAGGAACAAATTTCTTGTGGCTGGAGGGTAATAGTAAAACAGACCTCTCTTTCCTTACTTAAGGTAAATTTTCATAATGACACCTCTATTTATTCTAATGAGATAAACCCAGAGGGAAAATGGTAGTTTTCCTTAGAGTTGCCTTTATGAATTAGGAGTTGGCACAATCCTAATCCTTGATTTTCTTTAAGGCTTCATTTAAGCTTTTCCTCCTACATGAAAACTATTCTAATATCCCCACTTCCTAGTACCCTCCTCCCCAGAAATTATTTTGAATCTACTTTCTGTTTTGCATTTAATTTTCTGTGTAGATATTGTTTTCCTTCAAGAGAATATAAGTTCCTTGAGGGCAGGAACTGTTTAAATATTTTTCCCTTTTATTCCTGGCAACTACCAGAATGTCAGACATTTAGTGGGCGCTTAAACACACTTGAAAATACATGACTGAAGATCGTGCAGGGACCTTACACCTAGGGTTGAAGTTCACAATTTAGCCTTTTATGTAATTTTTTTCTTGCAAGGTTTAAACCAGGGGTGGGGAACATGGGACCTTGTGGTAATATGTGGCCCCCTAGGTCCTTTGATTCAGTCAAACGACTGCACTTAAGGACATAGAGGGCCACATGTGGTCTTGAGGACTCAGGTTCCCCCACCCTGTATTATTTTAGATATCCTAACCTAAAAAAACCTTCTTGGGCTAGGTCTTCATATTCAAAATGAAGCAGCAAGAAGAGCAGACCAGCACAACTTGGCAGTAGGTAGCGGCCAAAATTAAAACAGGCTAAACTTCTTCCCACCACAGATAAGTTTGACTACAGACAGACTAACCAATGGTTGGTTGCCACAGGTCACATGACAAACAGGACAGTGGGCAGTGGCAACCCCATATTTTTTGAGGGTCACCCAAAATCCATTGATGGACTGCAAGTGGCCTACCTGCCGTAGGTTGTGCAGGCCTGCAGTAGAGGCTGTTAATTCTGGGGGAAAAGAAGGAAAAAACACCCAAGAAACTGAAATCATCTCCTCTCTCCTGTAAAAGCATCCCTACTAACAATACCCATACTCCTTTAAAATTATTAAATTGGTCTAAACATTGAATTTTTTTTTCTAAACAGCTGTTGATTCCTACTCTCCCTCCTGATCCAACCATCAGGAGTGTTGGATCCAATGATTCAGGCCAACTGCCTTTTTTTCTACTCCTCACTTGAAGTCACAGCTCCTCTCTCTGTGCTCTGGTGTTCCTACATTCCTAGAATATACTCCCTTATTACTTGCACCTCATAGAGTCCCTTTCTTCCTTTAAAGATACAGTTCAAGCATCATCTTCTACCCTTCCCCTTTGCTATTGTTCTCTTTCCCAAGCTATAGCATACTTAAGCCTTTGTATTTCTGTTTTTCTTTTCCATTAAAATAATTTATGCTGCATACATTTATATGTATACTTGCTCTCTCCATTAGGATATACACTTGAGAGTAAACAGTTGGTAAATTTGAAACTACATTATGACAATTACAGACTGCATTTATGGTTTTATTAAACCTTACTTATTTTCTATTTTATCCATAAATCCCTTTTCTATTTTGTCCTTTTTTCTTTTAAATTGTTTATTATTCTATAGCTTATGCCTCTTAATCCCCCCTTCTTTATTAATTCCCCCTTTCATTATATATGGCTGCTGTGAGACTGTTGTGATTAGCTGAGAATATGTTCAATACTTAGCTTAAATCATCATGGGCAAACTGATCAATCTCCTTTCATCTCTAAAGTTTGAATAACTGTGACTATGTTCATCTCAGATGGGGGAATAAAAACAATAATACACATTTATGTGACCTCAGTTCCACTTTTATCTTTTATTCCATGATACGCACAAGAATATTGCCTATAGCTAGTTAGTCCCATCTAGGAAAAGATGTGACTTACTTTGCCACATTTCCAATCCCTCCTCCCTCAGACTCCCCATTTATATTTGTTCTAGTTTCCTAGAGGGCAATACAGTTCCAGGACCCATGTCTTCAAATCCAAGAATATGCATTTAAAAAATAGCACACCTTCAGTAATAGTTAAGTCTTTGTGACTTTAAACTTGAAGAGATCCTCCTTCTGGGCGTTCCCATTATACCTTACTTCCAGGACTTCATGTTGGGGACTTTGTACTTCTTAAAGAGTTACTCAAATATTTAAATATTCTAATAGTTGGGCAATCTCATCTAAGTGGCTAGTCCTTCCAATAAGGCAGATTGCAACCTACCTATCTGTACCCACCTATCTAGTGAAGTCAAATTAATAAGTCTTGTCTATTTCCTTTTATAAGTTTATAGACTTTATACAAGTATAGACATACTGGGGACCTTCACGTTCTCTTGATAACTCAAGATCATCAGTAAAGTACTGGCTCATTGACAAGAATATTGGGTCTTGAATCAGGAAGTCCTGAGTTCGAATTTGGTTTTAGCTGTTTACTCACCACATGACACTGACCAAGTCACTTAATTTCTTTGTCTCAGTTTTCTCATCTGTAAAATGGGGATGATAATTTCACATACATTCTACAGTTGTTGTCAGGGTCAAATGAGAAAGTATTGGAAAATTGCTTTTCAAACCCTAAACTCTATATAAATGCTATCTAATATTATTAATATCAAGATTATAGATTTAGAGCTTAAAGAGACTATGTAGTTTAACTCCATTTACAGGTAAGGAAATTGATAACCAAGATAAGTGGTTTGCCCAAGATCATACATGTAGTAAATGTCAGATGTGGGCTGATTCCAAGGTAGGTGGCTATTAATTCTTATAATTTTACCAGCTAATCTTCATGTGTGTCTGTCTGTGTGTGTATTTATGGGATGTCCTTTTTATTGCCTTCCTTTTGTAATTCCTTGTTTATAATGTGTTGTAGCCTGCTGAAACCCATGATGCACCTCTCCATTGCCTTTTGGGTAATTCTCAAGTTTAGCTATTCATAGATGAAAACATTTTATGTCTCATAACCATACAATAACACTTATAGGAAGTCAACATTTCAAGGATAAGACTTTGTTTCAGGGAGTAGCTTGGGGCCATTAGAAGAACTTTGTAGAAGATGACAAAAAGATCACTGGATCAAGGGATATATATATAAAATCAGGAAGTTGAAAAGGGGATGGGGAGAAGCTTCCTGTGTGGGTGGTTGGTAAAGAAATTCCAGGGAGTTAGGACTGGACACAAGAGGGGAATGAAAACATGGCTGGACTGGGAGATACTCAGTGGAAGCAGTTAACCAGAGGACAGATTTATAAGGAGACAGTGTAGTTTCAATGTGAGAATGGCAGGGTGGTGCTAGCTTCTAGGATAAGAAGGCATAGTAGAGAAAATCTAGAGTCAGTAGTAGAGTCTACAAGTCATTGAGTCTGGTGGGGTCGAGGGCTAGCTGAAATGGGGGGCAGGTGGGAACTTTCTCAAGGTTCTGCTCTAGTTGCCATATCCTCTTGCATCAACTCCAGGTCACTGGAGTACAGCTCCCTGTAATCTTTTGTATTTAACATTTGTTGAAGGACTGCCTTTAAAGATGTGTTTTACTCTACTCAATCAAGTATTTTTTCCCTTTGTTTATTAAAAATGTTATTTTTAATTTATGGAATAAAACAAATATTTCCATGACACAGTATAATAAAAAAGAGGATCATACATGACGTTCCAAATCGACCATGCACAAATTGCTATTCTTTTCAAATATGCAAGAAAATTATGGTATACAATTCTCTTTTTTTCTTCCCTTTCCCCCATGCTCTGCCCTAGAGATGGCTACCATTAGATGTAAATAGGTATATATTTGCAAAACTATTCTATACATACTTCTATTTATCAGTTCTTTCTCTGGATGCAGATAGAATATTTCTTCATATGTCCTTTATAGTTAATTTGGGTATTTATAATAATCAAAATAACTTATTTATTCAAATCCATCCTTAAAACAATATTGCTGTTACTGTATACAGTGTTCTCTTGGTTTTGCTCATTTTGCTCTTCCTTATTTCATGCAACTCTTCCCATGTTTTTCTAAACTCATCAAGCTCATCATTTCTTATAGCACAGTAGTATTCCATCATAATCATATACCACAGCTTGTTGAGTCATTCCCCAATTAAATATTTAATGACCAATAAGCATATTTGACAGTAAAAAGGGGCTAGTATGCAAATTCTTGAAATTATCACACAGAGCACACATATGAGGGGTACTCACTTATATTGAATGTTTATATTATTTTATAATCATACATAACTCAATCGGCAATAGCTGTGTAAAGAAGGAGCCTTACAAAATGCAGGAATAAAACAAGTGAACAAAAGTATTTTGTGTGAATACATACATGCATACATACACATATACACACATATGCACACACACATATATATTTGATTCAGACCTGTGATTTTATCACTGTAGGAAATTCCTGGTGAGGAAACTTTCTACCGATGTAATAATAATTTTTATGCAACTTCAAATCTTAGAGAGTGATCTTGGACACTGAGTTTAAATGACTTGCCAAGTCCTAGCCCGTATGTTTCAGAGGTAGGACCTGAAGCTATTCTATTTTTACTTCATGGATGGCTCTTTATTTACTACATCCTTATGCCTCTCATATACCTATAACTATATAGACACATATTTAGATCAAAATACGTGTGTATGCTATTTAATACAAACATTTGTTTTTACTTGAAAGTTCTTCTCTAGGGCATTCCTTTTGTAATTATATCACATGGGTAATCAAAACTCATGGTTGACTTAACAGTCACATATCTGGGATCTAATTTGTGTTTCTAACACATTGACCCAAAGAGGCTTGAACTGGAAAACCTGATAAAGGGTCAGAGAATCATAAAAAAGGGCTATCCAAAATGAAGCTGAGCTCATTTCAAAAGGATATGCTTCACAATATAAATCAATTTCCTAAGTATACTACCATTCCTTTAAGTCTTTAGTATTTGGGAAAGCCCCACCCCATCTTGATCTTCTTCTTTGGTTTGCAGTTTTGAGTTCCCTTTGGTATCTGAATTTCCTGCATGATCAAAAATTGTATTAAAGCAGTAATCGTATCTCAGTCATGGTTTCAAAACTTAGACTCTCCCTTTCCCCCCTTTCTTTACCTACCTAACTACAACTATCTTTGCCATCTAAAATGCTTTGGTTACCTAGAGACCATTTTAACTCCAGAGACTTTCTACCAATATAGATTAATAATTATTCTGCAACTTCAAGTCTTATACAGTGACCTTGGACACTAAGAATTTAAGTAACTTGCATAGTACTAGCCAGTATGTTTCAGAGGTAGGATACTTGGGATGGGAGGGATCCTACTCCACTTAGTTTTTATATGTCCACCCTAGGACCAAGCTATCCTGAATGGTAAGTCAGTGACCTCAAAATCACTATATCTAGTCATCCCTGAACTACCAGGTCATGCTTCTGGCCATCTTCTTGGCATCTACCATGACTCCACTTAACATCCTTCTCTCTTGCCACCTATTGATGAGTGGAAACTAGAGTCAAATAAGTACCAATGCTTCTGGAAAGAGCACGTTAAGTGATTTTTCTATGACTTCATTTGCCATTCCTCTGACTTTTCAGACCAAAATATTCTTCCCTGGTTATCACTCCCCTATATGCACTGTATCCCTATGTTAGAATGTAAATTTTTGGAAGATGGAGACTGTCTTGATCTTATATTTATATTTCTAGCACTTAGCAGACAAAAGTGAAAAATCTAATTAAATAATTGGGTTCTAGTCTCTTTAAAACTAAATTCCTGGTTTGAATGACTTTTTCATTGAATTGTTTTGACATTATGGAGACAGAATCTCAATATGCCACTAAACAACTTTCTTTGCCCAACTGACAAAACATAACCTTTTACACCTCTAATTTGAAATACTTCCTTGAAAATGTACCTCTTCTGGAATTCTTCAGCCCCTAAGCTACACAAAATTCTTCTTCATTAACACCAATTAATGTTTTCTGTCTTCTTACAATGCCCCCTAATCTATATAGAGTACAAAAGTCTTATCTCTGCTCTTAAGAAATCAAGCTTCTTTTTCCTGAGAATGTATTTGATGGATAAAATTTAGACTGAATAATATAAGAAAACACAAACTTCTCTCCATGTTCAATACTATGCTTGACATATATGTTTAATATTTCAAAACTCCAGTTGAAATCCCATTGATAGGGGCACTCTTTCCAACAAGATCCATCTGTGCATATATCATGGGTTACTAAGAACCATGTCTTTCCATTAATGTATCATAGGGATTTTTCAATGTTTTGGGAATCTTCCTTAATTTATTTTGACATTGTGTGAACACCAATGGAGCATATGGGCTTTTTCAATCATTCCTCATTCTCAGTATATTAGGGACCCACATTTTTTTCTGGTCATATCTATTGTGACATTCTTTCTTCTATGTTTCCAATGTAATTCCTTATTTGTATTGTGTTACAACTTGCTTATGTTCACCAATTATATTTGCATTGTCCACTATGTGATCATAATTTACAGTTTTTTGTCTAGTGTTGCATAACTCACAGTCATATCATGTCCCCAGAAAGATACTGGTGTAAAAAAGTTGAGTTTTAGTTTCAGGGTCCAACTTAGTCATGAATAGAACTGTCAAATTTGCTGAAGGAAATCCAGTTTACTCTCCTTTTCTCACTTAATTCTGAACCTAGCTTATAGTCTATCCAATTGTAATGACAAGCAAAGAAGTACTTTGTACCTTGTTTCAGATATTTAATTATTTAGCACCTCATTTCAGTTCAAGTTTCTTTTGATTTTACCATGATTTTACCAAATCTTTGTTAAGAAACAGAACTTGTGAAACCTGCAGTGGAAGAAACTTGTGGATGAAACAGGAAGGGGCAGAACAGGGAGCTAATGACCATATATAAGGAGAAGCCCAAGCTGGGAAAGAGCAGAGCTGAGAATGGGAATGGTTGTGGAGGTCATCACTTTGTTTGTCTGTTCTGTCTGATGATTTTTGTTTGTGATACTTTGTTCAGAAGCCCTGAGACCTTACTGGAAGCCCTGAAAGAGGATTTTCTTGTTTTCTGATTACAGAAGTCCTGGAGGAGGGTTTCAGAGGTCCTGGGACCATACTGATGATGAGTGTTGAGTTCTCAAACCTTGTTGGTGGGTCTGTGTTGATTTCACAGGCAGAAAGTGAATTGATGATTGTGCCAGAAATGTGTATGAATGTTGTTTTGTCTCTGTTAAGCTTTGTCTTCCCAGAAAAAGAAACTGTGAAGGACTTGAAGTGAACTGGACACTGAGAGCTTCAATATGGAATGGGAACTGGATAAAGGACTGGATGAGGAACTGAATGAGGAACTGAAGAGCTGCCTCCATTTGAATCCAGGTGACAGTTGGGCAAATTCAGACAAAAGCTGGGACCATGGAAGAGGAACCATGGAATCTGAGAGCAGTCTTGAGTCAAAATGAAAAGACCTTTCCTTGGGTACTTGGTGCTGACTGAGAAGATTATGATTTACTATGGTGTAGGGGTGGGAGAACTTTGTACTCTGTACCTTGTACCACTTAAGGATGATTGAGTTAAGAATGACTGGAAACTAATCTCCAATCAAGAAGAAAGAAGACTTTTTGATTGACAGATTAAGAAAATGTGACCTAGGGGTGGAGAACTTTGACTCTTTGTTATCCTTTGATCTTTGTGACCCTTAAGGAGACTTGCTTCTTAAGGCTGATTGAGTTAAGGACTTACTGAATGATTGTGCTTTATGTCCCTTAAGGAGGCCTGCTCCTTAAGGATGATTGAGTTAATGACTTACTGGATGATATCTTTTGTTTAAAATTACATGGCCATGGGGCCAGGTAGCACAGTGAGTAAGACCACCGGCTCCAGTGTCAGGATGACCTGGATCAAATCTGGGCTCAGATACTCAGCACCACACCCAGAAATAACTGGCCATGTAACCTTGAGCAAGTTACTTAACCCTGATTGCTTTAAAAAAAACTACATGGCCACTTTAGTTATAAGTTGATATGTTATAATATTGTGAATGCTGTACTTTGGTTTCTGTGAATGTTTTACTTTAGTTTACTGCTGAATAAATAGAGAGTTCACTTTACTATGTGATCAGAACCTTAAAGCTGTTTACAGCAGTAGTCCTCTAGAAAGCTCCTCATGTTTGGCTTTACACCACTAAGGTGTGCAAAAATGTATATAAATGGTAGACAAGCTCTATGTATTGTCCAGTCATTGGTATATCCTGGTTTGAACAACAGTCATTATTTATTGACTTGTAGATACTACCTGATTTATCAGTTTTCATTTTCTCCTTTGTTTCTTGGGTAAGGAAAGGGGAAGCTAATTAGTTCAATGATTCCATAGGATTGTGGATGGTGTATTCATAGCCATGTAATCAGGACACTTCCTGATTGAATGAGAGTAAATCTGGGATTGTAGATGGACCAATGAGGTAGGTCTAAGTGAACTCATTTGTCTCAAAATGCTTTAAGATGAGAGAAGTCATTCCTGTCTGAGGAAGCCAAAAGGGGGTAGATGCTCTGGGCCAACTGAGAATCAAGATAGGCCAGAAACTATAGCAATTTTGCTCTTCTGAGCCAGGAAGAACCTTACTATTCTAGCCAAACCTCTGTGGTGGATAGAAATAGGCAAGGGTAGCCTACATGACTGAAACTGCAGTTTTGTTGTGTATGCTTGAATTCCATATATGGCACTAGTGTAATCCTGGAGTGTTTATTCTGAGTAGAATCAAGAACATAATGTCCATCATAATGAATTCAGAACACATAGGAAAAAAGTGTAAAGTGAAAGTTCTGATATTAGCTAGGGAAAAAAAAACATCTTCCATATTACCTACACCACTGGGCTGTGTCAGGAAGATCTTTGTTTCAATTTTTTCTTAGACTCTTACTATGTGGCCATGTACAAGTCACTGAAACTCTCTAAGCCTCAGCTTCCCCATGTGAAAAATGGGGATAATGATAGAACTACCTGACAGAGTTGATATGAGTTTCAAATGAGAAAATGCATAAACCTTAAAGTGTTATATGAAGGAGAACAATTAAGATTACTAAAGTCAAAGGTTTCCTAGATTGATTCTGATGGGCCTGGAATCCCTATGAAACTTTTGAGATCAGCAAAGCCCAGGACTGGATTCTCCACAGCTATTTTTGCAAATGTTCTTTGAAACTAAATAGATAGATTTCCTATTTTTTTTTTTTTGGCATTAGAAGAAATGTGTTCTACTCATTTATCCCTATTTTAGCAATTGGATATTCTTTTTCTCCCAACTTCCTTCCTTCCTTCCTTCCTTCCTTCCTTCCTTCCTTCCTTCCTTCCTTCCTTCTTTCCTTCCTTCCTTCCTTCTTTCTTTCCTTCCTCTTCCCTCCTTTCCCTTTTTCCTTCCTCTTCTCCTTTTTCCCTTCATTCTCTCCATTTCTCCTCCTTCCTTTCCCTCTTTCCTTCCTCCCTCCCTTTTCCATCCTTCCCCCTTTCCTTCCTTCTCTCTTTTTTTCTTACCTTTCTTCTCTCTATTTTCTATTACCTCCTTCCTTCTTCCTTCCTCTATTCCATTCTTCCTTTCTTCCTCTCTTTCTCTTCTTTCTTCCTCTCTTTCTCTTCTCTTTCTTTCTTTCTTTCTTCCTTCTTTCCTTCCTTCCTCCTTCCTTCCTTCCTTCCTTCCTTCCTTTCTTTCTTTCTTTCTTTCTTTCTTTCTTTCTTTCTTTCTTTCTTTCTTTCTTTCTTTCTTTCTTTCTTTCTTTCTTTCTTCCTTCCTTCCTTCCTTCCTTTCTTTCTTCCTATGAAAAATACCTAGATGGATAAGCTTTAGGTGTGTGTGCAGGGGGTGGTGAAGAGAAAAGATACTTGGCTAATAAGGTCTAATATATGAATGTCCATTTCCTTTGATAGGAAACATATATGAAGATTAATTTTGTGCTTCATTATAAACCAGAATAGTAAAGAGGAAGTAGGTTTCACTAATTAGGATGTTACTTGATTTAATAAGGGCTCATTGGTACTAATTGGTTGACCACTTTTTAAAAGAGCAAAATTAAAAAGATTTTGTAAGTGAATAATATTTCAGTATTAGGCAATTTGGATGTTCAGGAGTAAAAGATGCTCATGTAGAAATGACTATATATTTTGCTGCAGGGTTGAATTGACCTGTTTTTCTTTCTTGATGATTCAATTTAACTTTCTTAGAAATACTTTCAAAGGACAATTTTCTGAACGTCAAAGGCATGTTTTGTGCTGCAAATAAATGGGTCACCATTTTTAAAAAGAATTATGTTCCTTTCTACCTTTTTCAAAGAGTGAATTCTCCTATAGATGTTGTAGTATGATAGTTGAAATACCAGGGATAAAAAAGTCTTTGAATATGACTGTTATTATTGCTACCTATTCCACAACTATGGGACTCAAAAATTCCATATGCCAGCATTGCACAGATTTGAACTTCAATCTTGCAAAAGTTAGTCCTGATCAAGTTGAAAGTGAACCTTAGCTAGCTCAGCAGCAAAGTTTGACTGTGAAAGTTTTGCAAAGATCTTAACCTAAAACAACCTTGATTTGGAAAAGTTGACAACCACTCTGGGATCCAAAATAGAAAAGAAAACCAAAAATAGATGCTTTTATCTACATTGAGCAGAAATCTGGCCTCCCATAGAGGTAGAGGCAGGGGGAGAGAAATGGAATTGTATATTCCAGATGAAAATTTTAGCTACCTTTCACTCAGGAAATAGAACGGTGCCATTTTTTCAACCTAAGAAAGTCACAGAAAGTAGTATAATATATAGATGGGATATTGGAATTGGAGTCAGAAGTCCTGGGTTTGAATTCTACCTTTGATAACTATGTAACCGTAGACAAGTCATTTAATTTCTCTGATCCTCAGTTTTCTTACATTTAAGAATATATATATATATATACATATACACATATATATATAATACTGATATACTAATATCAGTACCCGTGTTTCCCCGATAATAAGACACTGTCTTATTATTTTTTTGGACAGAAAAACACCAGAGGGCTTATTTTCAGGGGAGTGCTTATTTTAATGAACATTGACAGCAATTTTAATAAACAGGTAAATGTGAACAAAAAAATGTACCAGCAAGCAGATCACTGGGGAAGAACAGGATGACACGCTCACTGCTGCAGCTCTGATTGGATGCAGCTTGGAGCGCGGCGTGCGTTTCACCCGGGGGGGGGGTATGGTGAATACAGAGGGTACCGTAATGTAGCGTGTAGC
>NW_027186296.1:621970-753034 GCF_028583685.1 Petaurus breviceps papuanus | reverse complement strand
TTTCTTTAAAATATGTTTTGTTATCTTTCTTTTTTTCCTTTTTTTTTGGAGGGGCAAAGGTAGGGCAATTGGGGTTAAGTGACTTGCCCAAGGTCACATGGCTAATTTTTGTGTTAAGTGTCTGAGGCCAGATTTGAACTCAGAGACTCCTGACTCCAGGGCCGGTGCTGTATTCACTGTGCCACCTAGCTGCCCCCGTTTTTGTTATCTTTCATTTCCTACATTATCATGATATGCCATGTATCCCTCACCCATTCCTTTTTAGAGAGTCATTCCATATGACAAATAATCATATTTTTAAGAGAGGAAAAAAGGGGGGAAAATTAGGACACTTGATTGATACATTAAAACATCTGAAAACATGCGCAATGGGTAGCACCTATAGACCTCCACCTCCACATAGGGGTAGATTGAGGGTGTCTTCTCCTATCTCTTCATCTAAATCCACTTTTTCTTTATAATTTTGTCACATTTATTTTGATTTTATCTTTTGTATGTCATTGTTCTTTCTATTTATGTTGTTATAGTTACTATGAGTACTGTTTTCTTTGCTCTGCTTATTTCACCTCACATCAGTTCACAGAGATCTTTCCACGCTTTTATGTATTCATCACACACATCATTTCTTACATCACAATGATGTTCCATTACATTCATGTACCACTATTTGTTTAGCCATTACCAATTGGCAGGGCATCTAATTTGTTTCCAATTTTTAGCTATTACAAAAATAGTACTATAAATATTTTGGAGCACATGGAGAATTTTTTTCTTATCAATGACTTCCATGTTTTATAAACTGAGTAATAGAGTCTCTGGTTCAGAGTATGGACATTTTAGTCACTTTATTTGCATTATTCCAAAGTTCTTTACGAAATGGTTGTACCATTTCACAGCTCTACCAACAATGTATTAGTGTGTTCCTACATTGACTGTTGCCTTTTCTTTTTTTTATCATTTTTGTCAGTTTTCAGGGTGTTAGGTGAAATCTATGGATTATTTTGATTTGGACTATCAGCATTTCTTATTGTGATTTCTAATGTGCCATGGAGACATAATTTCACATTTCCCCACACTTTTCTCCCTATGTTATCCAAGATGCCTCTGGCTTTATGATATGTAAAATGTGTTCACACTGCTTAAGATGTTTCACTGTTTATGTTCCTTAATAACTACCTCAGTTTCTTCATCAAGAGGTTAAAATTTTAGGCAAATATCTTAAGTAGTGCAATTTCCTAGATGGTTGCAATTGAATACACAGTACTTAATGAACACTTGGGTGGTTTCCCCCATTGGTTCTAATTCTTCTTTACAACATGACTAATGTAAAAATGTGTTTAATATGGATGTATAGGTATAGCCTATTTCATATGGTGTGCCATCTTGGCAAGTGAAAGGGAGGTAGGGGAAAAATTCACAACTCAAAATCTTATGGAAGTGAAAGTCGAAAGCTAAAACTAAATAACTAAATAACTAAATAAACAAAATATTGCTGTTTTTGCATTTTAAAAAAATCTACTTGGAATCATACAATTTTAGATTCGGATGGAACATTAGAGAAGAACCAGTTAGCTCAGCACCTTTTTACAGATGAGATTCCCTCCCTGAGATTCATACAGATTAGATGGTTTGCCCAACGTTAGTGGCAAATGTGAAATTGCACCCCTAATCTCCTGACTCATAACTCGGTGCTTTTTCAATTCCACCAAGTTGTCTTATCATAATTTTCTAAACATCCCTACAAAATAGTTTTGGACTATTGCTTGCTGCTTTTTTCAGTTGGGGAAACTTATGTTTGGTTTTGCCTTTATCTTACCATGCCATAGGACCATCATAGGATAGTGGCATAGAATGTTCATAGTATTTAGGGCCATCTGAGACCTTAGAGATAATTTTGTCCAACTCCTTTACTTTACAAAGGATGAAACTGATGTCTGGGGAGGTGAATGGAGTGCCTAGGTTAACATAGTAAATAGCTGATCTTATATTTGAACTCAGGTCTTCTGACTTCAAATTTAGTGTTCTTTTTACTAATACTGCTTATCCAGCTTGCTATTTCCCAGTGTCCATTACCAGGTACTCTTTATATAGACAGGAGATTGATATTAATCATGGAAGATCAGACAAAAGGCTTTAAGGTGACTCTGTGACTAAGGTGACATACTTTTGAATGTCTTGGTGCTGGAACTGCATTAGACCTAGCAGTGTATGCATATTTTGACAAATGAAAGAACACAGGGCCACCCTTCTCTACCCCATGAAATCCTTCCTGACTGCCTTTCTCATGAGGTCAGCAGCCCAGGTCACATAAAATAAACAGAGTTGGAGGCGGGATGTGGATAAGAGCACCAGATTGCCACAGACAAATCACTCTAAATTCTGGAGTATTCCTGGCTCTTCACATCTATTCTCCTACATACTATATCAAAGGAAGGAGCCTGGCTTTGATGATTGTACACCAGCCCTGACTGCTGTACTGAATTCGCATTTAGCATTTTCTTCTCCAATTCAGGTAGATATGACCTTGGCCACACTCCAATTACATCACAATCTTTGGTGACATCGGTGGTCTATCTAATGTCCCCGAAATCTCTGACCCAAGAAGAAAAGATCGGTTAAATACTTCTTTTATTTGACTTTCTTGATCCAAATGACCCAGAAGTAGATAACCCTCAGGTTCATTGTCATCAAAATACTCGTGTAAGGCTGGCAGATGAACATAAGAAACAGTGTATGGATACCTCCCCTGTGTAGGAAGTATTACCACTAATGAATACTTACTTAGAATAAGTAGACACTCTGGTACCCTACATTTTGAAACTATTCACATACAGTACAGAAAAGTGTCCTAGGTCTAATAATATTCTTTGTTTTTCACTACGCTAAGCACACTGTCACTGATAGGAAAATAAATAAAAATAATACATTTTACAGAAAATACTTATTGCGATTCAGTGTTATTAGCTCTTACTATGGAAAAGGGTTTAGACATTATGACACTTCAGTAAAAGCATGAGCTATTAAATTATACTTTAAATTCTCCTATAATTAAAACAAAGTTTTTCTGATGAGAACATTTTCTGTATCTGGTTTTCAAAATCCAAAGCAAGTATTTGCATTTCCAGTCTGAGTGAGTACAAGAAAATTTTGTGTAGTATCCATTTTTAAAATCTATTGCCACTTAAATGTTATTTTTTTAAAAAAACATTTCCTTCTTTTCTAAATCAAGTCCACACACATGAACATTTTAAGCCACTCATTCACAGTGATGGGCAGGCTAGAGAACATAGATATAGCAATCTGCTAGGCTGATACCTGGTACACATTGGGAATCATGAAATAGATCTCAGCAGGTTGAATGCTGTGCACCCACGCACTACAGAATACCATGATTACAGCAGGTAGGTGGCTCCGATAACTGAGTACTTCAGAGAGGCGGGAGTCCGGTGTAATGTGTTGTATGATTTATTGGAGTTTGTTGGGACACGTGCTGTAATTGTATGCTAGGAGTAATGTCTGATTGTTCTGTCTTTCATGCCCTTTGGAGGCCAGCCCCCCCATGTAAGTGATACCCTACTGGAACTATTGTTGAGATTGCAATCGAAACAGATGAAATGAATAGCAACTGATTAATTGGAGCATGCTACATTTCTGAAAACAAATCAAAGTGATTTGCATGAATCACAATTTGTTACATAATACATTTTGAGAGCACAAATTACCTTTTTAAAGCCTAAGACACATATATACCCAACAGAACAAACAAAAGTATAATGAACTGGGCTATACCTACATAATTCACATTGAATACTGGGTGCCAAAACTGATGTGAAACAAATGATTTTCCAATAAACTACTCAGGCAGAGCCATATCTGTTCTAATATTGCAATTGAATATTATTTATAATACCAATAATTCTTCACGATTGTTAACCATGGCATGATGGAACAATTTATTTTACATATTAGTTTGGAGGTTTGGTGGATTCCCAAGTTGGGGACCAATTTGCCTTCTTTTCCCACAAGATGAGATAAATAAATACTAAGTCAGAGGAAAATCTTTGGATAGAGGAAAAGTTTAAGGTTTGAATCATTTTAACCAAAGGTGAATGGTCTGACCTAGACTGCGGAAGGTAGAACAATCCTTGCTCCAAGCAAATATCATTATAATAAAAATTAACAATTTTATGTGAATATCATACCCGTGGTGGTTTCTTTCTAAAACATATTTGGACCTCTATGGATTTTCTTATGAGAAAAGATTCTGCTACTCTGCCCCCACTATTACTATACAAATTTTACTCACACAACAGATATTCACTTAGCCGAATTATTAAATATAAGAATTTCTTGATTCATTATGAATTAGTTCTAAGAAATAGCATGCCTTCTCCCTGTCATATACCACCCCCCTACCCCCAATAGATCTGGAATTTGGATAGCTCAAGATTTCATTTTATTCCTCCTACTGCAATTGGCTGCTATGCCAACCTTCCCCTACTGAATATTATGACTAAATCTTGCTTCTTAATCCATAACAATCAGCACGTTACCAGCCCCTGCAAACTAAGTTTTGGTATGAAGTCACTTCAAAGAGGATGCCAGATGTTCTTATTTAGGGAACACAATATTCCACACAAGTACAATTTATCAGTTTTTGGAGGCAGCATTCTATATAATTTATTGGAGTTTGAACTCTTCGTGAGTTCAAAGCTAGCTCCAGACACTTACTAGCTGTGTGACCATAGGCAACTCACTTTACCCTGTTTGCCTTAGTCTCCTCATCTATAAAGTGAATTGGAGAAAGAAATAGCAAATCACTCTAGTACCTCTGCCAAGAAAATTACAAATGGGGTCACAAAATACTGGACATGACTAAAAGACAACTGAAGAAAAATGTGCTGTAATGGAAAGAACATTGGTCATACAGACCTGGGTTCAAGCAGTTTTGATAATGACTTCTGTGTGACAATGGACAGATCATTCAACATATGATACTCAATTCAATTCAGCCAAAAGTATTAAGTGCTAACTAACTACAAGGCACTAAGTTCCTGGAGGTACAAAGGTCAAATTGCCAATTAAGTGACTTACCCAAGGTCACACAGCCAAAATGCATCAGAGGTAAAATCCAAAGATGGTGGAAGATCCCAATCTGAAGTCAGCTCACTATATAAAAGGAAGGAGATAAAGAAAGAAGCAGTCATTTATTAAGAACCTACTGTATACCAGGCACTGTGCCAAGCACTATACAAATATTATCTGCTTTGATCCTCACCAACAATCCTGAGAGAAAGGTGCTATTATTATTTCCATTTTATAAATAAGAAAACTGAAGCAGACAGAGGTTAAATGACCTGTGCAGGATCACATTGCTTGTAAGGATCTGAGGCAGGATTTAAACTCAGGCCTTCTTACAGTTGGTTGGGTGACACAGTGGATAGAGCCCTGAGTCTTCAGTCAGAGGAATCTTAGTTCAAATCAGAATTTAGCCACTAGTCGGGTGACCCTGGCCTTAACCTCAACTGTAAAATGAGTCATAATAGTAACTACCTCTCAGAGTTGTGAGAATCAAATGAGATAATATTTGGAATGTATTTGGCACAATGCTTAATAAATAATTATTCCTCTTCCCTTACTACAGGTTCAGAATTCTATTTATTATGTCACCTAGTTGAAAGATGGATGGGGAGGCAGATTGGAGAAAAATTGTGAGGAACGATAAATAACAAGGGGTAGTTAAGAGGCATAATGGATAGAGTGCTGGGTCTGGAATCAGAAGATCTGATCAAATCTGACCTCAGACACTTGCTAGTTGTGTGATCCTGGGCAAGTCACCTAACCCTGTTTGCCTCAGTTTCCTCATATGTAAAACAAGCTAGAGAAAGAAATAGAAGACTGCTCTACTATCATTGCCAAGAAAGTCCAAATGCAGCTATAAAGAGTTGGATGTGACTGAAAAGAGTGAACAACATCAACAATAAGTAACACGTTGAGGATTTTGTGTCTTTATGTTAATGGCACAAGAAGGTCCTGGAAGCTTTTCTGATAAAGAGAATGGCGTGACTAGACATGATTTTTAGGAAGTTTATTTTGGCATCTGCATGGAGAAGATACAGGTAAAATAAGTGATGAAAAGTAAGGAGAACAAATAAGTTGTCACAATAATTTATAGGAAAAGAAAAATGTAGGCATGAACTAGGGTAGTGGTTGTGTGAGTTTTAAAAAAATGGAAAGATGTAAGGAAAACCACAGACATAGCATCAATGAGACTTAGGAATTGATTGATATAGGGGGCAGAGGGATCAAATAAGGATGACACAGAGGTAATGAACCTGCATGAATGTGTATCATGGAACCCATAACAGAAATAAAAGATGATATTATACCTCAAAGGAATGAATCTGTAATGGTGGAATTCTAGATACTAGCAGCAAGAGACATGATAGAATTATTTCGAAATTGTGGAAACCTTCCTAATATTCCTTAAATTATATCACACAAGCAACTACCCACTGTGATTAAATATAAGCTGAACGGGAACTCAGGTGAAATTTCCTCTAAAAAGGGATTCTTAAACTTTTTTGGTATTATGGAGTTCTTTGGGAGCCTGGTGAAGCCGATAGATGCCTTCTCAGAATAATATATTTAAATGCATAAAGTAACATACATATGGGGCAACTAGATGGTGTAGTGAATAGAGCACTGGTCCTGGAGTCAGGAGGAGCTGAGTTCAAATCTGCCCTCAAACACTTAACACTTACTAGCTGTGTGACCTTGGGCAAGTCACTTAACCCCAATTGCCCTGCTTCCCCCCCCTCCAAAAAGCAAAAAATAAATAAAATAAAATAACATACACAGGATTACAAAGGACACCAATTACATTGAAATGGAAAAATATTAGTAATAGTAGTATTATTTTTATAATACATTGTGGGGATGGAGGATTTGCAAAATACTGCCTTATTGGGTTGTCTTTACAACAACCTTGGGAAGTAGATGCCATTATTATCCCCATTTTATAAATGCCCCTCCCAGGATAAACTAATCACTTCTAATCTAATTACCATGCTGCTTGGGTTTGTTCTTCATTTTCCAAGAGGACCATGACACCAGGAGATGATGACATGACTTGCAGTTAACTTTGATTTGAATGAGGGAGGGCTGTGCAAGGTCACTTTCTCCTCCAGAGCCATCTGGCTAGATATTCATCAGGACTACTAGAGATGGCCCAGGATGTAATGGGAGACCCTGACCCTTTAAGGCTAAGGTCTTTTTATGTACCATGCTGCTAACTTAAACCTTGGATACCACTTCACACAACCTCCTCTTCCCTCTTATTGGAAGGCTGGAGGAAAGAGAACTAAACTCCCTGTCTCTCTGTCTCTCTCTCTCTTTTTCTCTCTGTCTCTCTCTGTTTCCTCTGTCTCTCTCTTGATATAGTTTGACAGTTTCTACATAATTTCTTTACATGTTGTCTATCCCTCTAGTTTGTAAGTTTGCAGAGAGCAGATGTCTTTTGTTTTTCTTTGTTTCTCTCAGCACTTAGCATAGTGCCTGGAACATAGTAGGTGTTTAATAAATATTTATTGTCTATTTATTTACTGACTGTGTGAGCCTAATCAGTTCACTTAAGCTCTCTTGGCTTTAATTTCCTCATATGTAAAAGAGGGCATTGGACTCAATGACCTCAGAGATTCCTTTCAACACCAAATCTCTAATTCTCTGATCTTATTACCATTGTATTAAGGTGTCAAAGACATAAATAATTGAAAAAATAAGAGAGTAATACCTATATTACTATAATTTATATGTATAAGGGATAGGAAAAAGGAAAGGAATAAGCACTTATATAGCACCTACTATGGGTCAGGCACTGTGCTAAACGCTTTACAAATATTACCTCACTTAAATTCACAATAAACCCGTGAGACAGGTACTATTATTATCCCCATTTTACAGTTGAGCCACAGAGAGTTTACAGGACTTGCCCAGGGTCACAAGCTAACAAATGTTGGAGGCTGAGTTTGAACTCAGGTCTTCCTGACTCCTGGCCCAGTGCTCTATCCATGGTATCACCTACTGCTAGCTATATACTATTAACTCCTCTTCTATTAAGAATGATCCAAGTAAGTATGAGAATGAGTCACAGATGAAACAGAATACTATTTTGTCATTTCTCTCTTACAGATGCTTTGAGCTGGAAGGGACCTTAGAAGTCAGTATGGAATTACAGAAGCACTTGGGTTCAAATTATGACTCTCTCACTTATTAGTCACATGACCCTTAGCAAGGCACTTAACTTGTTTTGGTTTCAATTTGCTTACCTCACTGGATTGGACTAGGTAACCTCCATTATTGATTCCAAATCGAAATCTGTGATCTAAATCAATCCTCCTCATTATATAAATGTGGAATAAGAGACTGGCAGGGGCCAGTGGTTAAATTTAACCAAAATTTTTTTTACCAAAGTCCAATATTAATAGCAAAGCTGGGACTTTTAACCTAGATTTCCTGATTCTTTATTCTGGGTTTCTCTGCTTTTTTTTCACAGTGTAAAAATGGTGGCCATCAGTTACTCAATATGAATTTATTAAGCACATACTACATCTCAGGCATGTAGTGCTAAGCTATGGTAATCAACTGCATTCTTCTTTTTTCTCTCCCTCTCTTAAAGTAGACCAATCCCCAGCCCCTTAATTCTATTTCTCTCCTCAGATAAGAATCACTAATCAAAGAATGAGTATGGATTCTGAGAGATGAAAGTTGTAGGAGTCTAGAAGCATTGTGGGAAACCAAGTAAAGAGAAAAAAAATGCACTATTCTTGTCTTTCTTGACATTTCACACTCAATGTAAGCTTTGGCCAGCATTAATCTGAAGGAAACAATGATCTTGTAAATAACTTGAAAACATTTAAAAGCTTGAACTTAATATTGGGAAAATTCTCTAAGTTATTTTTTACTTAACACTGACTGTGTGTTGCAATATTAAGACCCATTATTTCTAAAGCACTGTAGCTTTTTTCCTCCTTGGAGGAATAGAGGGAGCAGCTCTGGGTGGCAGCTCTCAAAAGTCCTGGGCAGTTCGAACTGGCCCTCAGCAATCCTCTCCATATCCCTGCCTCCATGATGCTGCTTCAAAAAAAATTCTTCTTCCTTTCTCTCTGCTTGTGCCTCTCTAAATTCACGTCACCAGCTCCTCCCAGTTCAGCCCTCTCTTCTCTTGTCAACAAGTACATCCCACAAGTGGGATTCACAAGCTTTGCGTTTTAACACAATCAATCCAAAAACCAAGCCAATACAGGGGGATCTTTAATTTCCATTATTATTACAGCACATAAGACAGTTCCTGGCATATAGTAAGTTCTTAATAAATGTTCATTGATTTAATTCAGGAAAACAAAACAGAGGTTAAATAACTTGATGAGGGTCCCAGACCTAGTAAGTTTCTGAGGTTGGATTTGAAATCAGATCTTCTTGCTTGAAGATTTAATTATCTACCACCTGTATCACCTAGATTCTAATTTATAGCTATTTTGAAAAACATAGTTATCTACATCACACACACACATACACACATACACACATACACACAACTTGAAATTTATGGACCCTAGGTTGAAAACTACTCTACAAAAGTTTTGATAGGATATCTGTTCACTTAAATGTATGATATTGGGGCAGAGGCAAGATGGCAGAATAGAAACAGGACTTTAGTGCGGCTCCTGCTTCTACCTTCTCCAATTTATGTAAAAATGATTCTAAACAAACTTTGGAGGTACAGAAACCACAAAATGACAGAGAGAAGCTAACTTTCCACTGGAGACAGTGTGGCAGGCCTGCAGGAAGGGGCCAGTACAGCGCTCTAGGAGCTGAGCCCAGCCCCTCATGAACTGGAGGTTTTAGCCTCAGGGTGACCACAACCAGCTTCTAGCTGGAGGGACTTCACATCACCAGCAGCTGTGGCGGTTTTCAGAACTATCAACCCATAGATGCTAAGGACAAGGGGAGAGGTCAGTGCAGTGTGTACTTTGGGAAATGGGAGTCTGGGAGTGTGATCCAGCCTTTGCCCCCTGGAGAGAGAAGTGGCTGAGGAGTGGTAGCCATGCAGCTGCCTCCACATGGCTGCTTCAGAGATCCTGGCCTGCAGATTGTAGGGAGACCAAGTGACCTGTCTGAGGGGTAATCACTCTTGCTTTAACCAGCTTTGATCTGGATCACTGTCTAGGGTGGATGTCCTGGGGTGCATGACCAGTTTGCCAGATTGTGTGGAGGATTCAGAGAGGGCAGCCAACAAATAGCTCCAGCAGCTGAGAAAACTTGAGAAATTGGGACAAAGCTCCCCTCTCTGGTAGCAGAGCTCTGCTGTGACAAAAACTCAAAAGTCAAGTAACCAAGTGGCAACATGAGCAAGCAAAGGAAGCAAAGCAAGCACAGCAATCTGACTTTATACTCCTGTTTTGGGGACATAAAGGATCAAAGCATGGAACAGGAGGAAGACAGTGAAGTCAGAATTCCTGTACCAAAAGCTTCCAAGAAAAATGAGTTAGTTACAGGCCATAGAGGAGCTTAAGAAGTATTTTGAAAATCAAATAAAAGAACCGGACAAAAAAAATGGGAAGAGAAATGAGAATGATGCAAGAAAATTATGAAATGAGGGTCAAAAACCTGACTGAGGAAAATAACACCTTAAAAAATGACTAAGTCAAATGGCAACAGAGTCTCAAAAAGCCAATGAGGAGAAGAATGCCTTAAAAAGTTAAATTTGCCAGATGGAAAAAGAATCTCAAAATCTCACTGAAGAGAACCATTCCTTCAGAATTAGATTGGAGCAAATGGAAGGTAATGACTTTATGAGAAATCAAAATACTTTTATTAAATCCAAAAAAATGAAAAAAGAAAGCAATGTGAAATATCTCATTGGAAAAACCACTGACCTGAAAATAGATCCAGGAGAGATAATTAAAAAAAATTTTGGATTACCTGAAAGCCATGATCAAAAAAAGAACCTAGAAATCATACATCAAGAAATTCTCAAGGAGAATTGCCCTGAAGTTTTAGAAGCAGAGGGCAAAATAAAAGTTGAAGAATCCACCAATAACCTCCTGATAAAGATCCCAAAAAGAAAACTCCTAGGAATATTATAGCCAGGTTCCAGAGTTCCCAGATCATGAAGAAAACATTACAAGCAGCCAGGAAGAAACAATTTGAATACTGTGGAAACACAATCAGGATAACCCAGGATCTGGCAGCTTCTACACTGAGGGAGTGAAGGGCTTGGAATATGATATTCTGGAAGTCAAAGGAGCTGGGATTAAAACCAAGAATTACCTACCCAACAAAACTGAGTATCATGTTTCAGTGGAAAATGTGGTCATTCCATGGAATAGAGGACTTTCAAGCATTCTTGATGAAAGAACCAGAGTTGAATAGAAAATTTGACATTCAGACACAAGAAGCAAGAGAAGCATGAGATGGTAAACAGGGAAAAGAAATCATAAGGAAGCTATCAAAGTCAAAATATGTACATTCCTACATGGAAAAATGATCATTGTAACTTATGAGACTTCTCAGTCTGAGAATAGTTGAAGGGAATAGAAATATATATGTATATATATATACACACACACACATATACATATATGTCTATATAGAAGGATATATGGGCATATGAAAATACATGTGAGTGTGTGTATATATGTGTACAGGTATACATAGATGGAGGGCACAGGACCAATTGAATAGGAAGGGATTATACTTAAAAGGTGAAATTAAGAGATGAGAGAGAAATATAATGAGAGGGGATGGGAAGAGGCAGAATGGGGTAAATTATCTCATATAGAAGAGGAAAGGGGAAACTGTTACAATGGAGGGAAGAACAGGAAGGCAAAAGGGAATGAATCAAACTTACTCTCATTGAATTTGGCTTAGGGAGGGAATGGCATACACACTAAATAGGGTATCTCACCCTATAGGAGAGTAGAGGGGAAGGGGATAAGAGGGGAGATGAGGGAGGGGAGGGTAGGTTGGGGGGAGGGAAGTTGGAAGCACACACTTTTGAAAAGGGACAGGGTCAAAGTAGAGAATAGAACAAGTGGGGGGCAGGATAGGATGGAGGGAAATATAGTCAATCTTTCACAATATATCCACTATGGAAGTGTTATGCATAGCTACACATGTACAACCTATATTGAATTGCTTATCTTTTTTTAATTTTTTTAAGCAATTGGGGTTAAGTAATTTGCTCAAGGTTACATGGCCAGTTATTTCTGGGTGTGGTGCTAAGTATCTGAGCCCGGATTTGATCCCCAGGTCATCCCTACACTGGAGCCAGTTCTCTTACTCTCTGGGCTACCTGGCCGCCCCTTGAATTGCTTATCTTCCCAGTAAAGATGGGTGATGAGGGAGGAAGGGAAATAATCTGGAATTCAATGTTTAAAATGAAATGTTTAAAAAATATGTACATATTATTATTATTATTTTACATGTAACTGGGAAATAAGATATACAGGCACTGGGCATGGATATCCACCCTGCCCTTCTGGAAAGTCAGAGGGGGGATGAGGGAAGATATGGGAAAGAGCATATTGGGGTAGGGGATATTCAGTGGGATTGCTGTTTTGGGGTAGTGGGTAGGAGAAATACGGGGAGAAAATTTGTAACTCAAAATCTTTTGGAAATAAATGACGTAAACTAAAAATAAACATAAAATGTAATTTTAAAAATGTATGATATCTATATTATCTCCAATTGCTCTGATCTATATCTACCCACTTGACCTAGATAGGTCCAGAGGAGAAAGTGAGGCTAGTGACTTTGCACAGTCCTGCCTCACTTAAATCCAATTCTCTTGCATGTCATTACATCACCTCCCTGATATCGTGGTCTTCTTTAAGCACAAAGGACAGACAGCAATCCATATTATATGAAATGCTCCTAAACAAAGGAGATAGAGTTGTTGGCATTTTCTTGTGTTGACTAGTAACTCAATACTGGAATATGTTAAATATCTCAGAGTTGGAAGAGACCTCAGGGGCCATCAGGTCTACTTCCCACCTGAACAAGAATCCCTGTATAATACACCCAGTAAGTGGTCATTTGTTTTTTTCTAGAAGACCTGCAGTGATGGGAAATTCATACTTTGCCAGGTAACCCATTATGCTTTTGAATCATTCTAATTTGTTAGGCAGTATTTTCTTACAGCAAGCCCAGGTGTTCTTGGCAATTTCTAGCCATTGCTCCTAATTCTACCCTGTGGGGCTGAGCAGAACATGTCTAGTCACTTCCCATGCACCATAACCTCAAATATTTTAAGAGTATTCTTCCTTTCTTTAAAAGCACTTTGAGGCAACTGAAGGTACTAACACCTGTAGGAAATTAATAGGAAAGGACCCCTATACAGGGTGGTGCTCAGTCTCAACTTTGAAGGAAAGTAGTTTAACTAAGAAGTGGAGATGAGGAAGGAACACATTCCAGATATGTTGGTTGGCTTGTGCAAAGGTAGAGTCATAGGAGATGGAGTAGCAAATGTGAAGAGCAATCACAAAGGCCAATTTGGCTAGATTGTGGAGTGTGTAAAGGAGAAATTATCTCATGGCCATTATAATTCTCCTCTTTTGGTCACTCTGTAGTTTATCAAAGTCTTTTGTAAAATGTATTAACCAGAAATGAAGAGATATAGTCTAGATATGAGCTGACAAGTCCAGGGTCTAAGAGAAGACTATTACTTTCCTGATCAATGACACTATGTTTCTCTATGTATTCTAAGAACCATTAGCTTTCATGTTATATCTACACAAAATCCTGAATGCTCAAATGATCGCATATATCTTAGCTCAACAAACAAATCTCCTTGGGAGCTGTCCGTGGTCTTCAATCTCTAGATGATATGTTGTTCTGTTGTTTTCCTCCCCCTGTACTATTCACTTCAGACAGAAAGTTTGCCTATGCATCTGGGGGAGGTATCCTAGTCAACAAGCCTTTTTCTCCTTGTTTAATATCAAACATCCAATTTTGTCTCAAATCTAACTCATCATCTATTGCTTGTTCATCCTATGCTTTTCTGCCCATCATTAGCTTGGCAGACCTGACCACTCCCACCCCCACCCCCACCCCCCCAAAAAAAAAGAAATTAGGCTAGTGGAAAGAATCCTGGTTCTGGCCACAAAGACCTTGACTTTGAATTCCAGCTCTACCATTTGTTATCCATGTTTTTGAACAAGCCATTTCATCTCTGTGAACCTCAGTTTTCCCAGGTTTCTAAGGTTTGGTTTGTTTTTCCTATGCTAGTCACTTTTGCAAACAATGCACTATTTAGATGGATGTCAAGCTGGGATCCCAATGAATTCTCTCTCTCTCTCTCTCTCTCTCTCTCTCTCTCTCACACACACACACACACACACACACACACACACACATCTCCCCCCCTCTCTTCCCCTCTCCCTCCCCCTCTCTCCTCTGTTTTCAGGACCATTTTTATGCGCTAATGAAACAATATACCTGTTATTATCATTGTTTCATGTATGACTGGAATTTTTGAAATTAATTTTCTGAATCACTACCTTATTTGATTCCATAGGCTAGTTACAGGTATGCTGTGCCATCTTTAGCTTTTCTGGAGAGACATTTTGGAATTCACCTATGACCAATTTGACTACAGGCTTTATTGTAGCATTAAGTTTGGGAGGAATGTATGTGTTTGACAGGATGTCTTTTCCATGAAACACTATGAGATATATGGCACATACTTCTTTTGCAACACACCTTGTCTCCATACCTTATTAGTTTTAGATTCCTTCTGTTCATTTTGTGAGAGCTGGCATCTAAGCATCTCCTCAGCTGAGTATGGACTTGTTTTATACATTGCTAGGGATTAAATCTTTTGAAGCTAGTTTCATTTTTTCCATTAGATGCTCATTAATAAAATTATAGATGCCCATTTTTCATCCCTTTGTAAAATACAGAGCAGCAGTTAATTCGTCTAAACTTTTCACATACTATGTCTTCCTCATCAGTGTTAATTGGGTTACTTGGAATTGTCTATCAATCATCACATCTCAGGTTTTGGCTCTCCTGAAAAAATCCATTTGTGAAACATATATTATACCTTGTAAGCATGTAGGCAAAATTAAGATCTAAGAACCAATCTCATTTATGACTCACCTCTGCTTTTGATTGAAGTCAAATGCACACCTGGCATAATTGACTGCTCCATAGGTCTTTTCCCAAATAAAAGATAATGAATCTGAAACTCTAGTATTGAGTCAGTTCACCTGTGATTCCATAAAGGAAGATTAACATTTAAGGTATTTCTTGAAGCTGGTCTATTTCTAACAGGAAATTATATAATGAAAAGAATAAAGATCCTGGAATTCAGATCTGGGTTCAAGTTCTGATTCTCCTTTATAGGATTAAGATTTAGATAGGAAGAGACCTTGGAGGTTATCATGTCCAACCCTCTGATTTTATTGATGGGGTAACCTAATATCAGTAACATAAATCAGATGATAGAGCTGGGATTTGAATTGGGGTCCTTTCACTCAAAATTTGATGTTCTTTTCACTTGCACCACATTACTTCCTTGCCATATGACTTTGGGTAAGTCACTTAACCTCTTCAATCATCATTTTCATCATACATATTTAAGCTCCCTTCCTGCATCAGCATTCTAGGATTTTTTTTTTGGTGAGATGTCCTGAGCTTCAGGGAAGATAACTATGAGCCAGGTACAAAGTTTTCACAAAATCAAGAATGCCAGAGTTGGAAAAGACCTCAGAGGCCATCTGGTCCAACCTATCTTTGAACAAAAATCCAACCTACAACATACTCAACAAATGTTCTTCCAAACATTGTTTATATATCTATACTAAAGTTTAAACTACTGGCTTTGAGAAGGGCAGCTAGGTGGCATAGTGTATAGAGCACTGGCCTTGGAATCAGGAAGACAGCTTCATGAATTCAAATCCAGCCTCAGACACTCACTAGCACAAGTCACTTAACCTTATTTTCCTCAGTTTCTTCATCTGTAAAATGAGCTGGAGAAGGAAATGACAAACCACTCCAGTATCTTTGCCAAAAAAACCCCAAAAGACTGGTCACAAACAGTCAGACACAGCCGAAAAGAACTAAACAACAGCAGCAACAACATATTTCAAGCATTGTGCTATGCTTTAGGGGTACAAAGAAAGGCAAAAAAAATTGTCCCCGCACTCAAGGAGCCCATAGTCTAATGGGGAGACAACATGGAAATAAGTATGTACAAAAATGGATATTTACAGGATTGGGGAAGACGTCTTATGGAAGATAAGATTTTAGTTGGGATTTGAAGGAAACCAAAGGACCAAGAGGTGGAGATGAGAAGGGTAATCATCCTAGGCATGGAGGACAACCAGTGAAAATGTAGAGAGTTGGAAATAAAAGGTCATATGAGGAGGCTAGTATCATTGTATTAAAGAATACATGGAAAGGAATAGGGTGAAAGAAAACAAGAAAAGTAGGAAGGGTCCAGGTTATAAAAGGCTTTAAAAACCAAAGAGAGGATTTTATATTTGATCCTGGAGACAATAGGAAGCCAATAGAGGCTTTTGTTAAAAATTAATATTTTAATTTATTTTTTAAATTAAATTTTTTGTTTATTTTTGTTTATATCATTCATTTCCACAAGATTTTGAATTACAAATTTTCTCCCCATCTTTCCCCCACCCACCATCCCAAAACAGCCATCCCACTGTATACCCCCTCCCCCAATCTACTCTCTTCTATATCCTTCCCCATCCCCCCTCCAACTTTCCAGCAGGGGCAAGATGGATCTCCATACTCCAATGCCTGTACATCTTATTTTCCAGTTGCATGTAAAATAATAATAAATAATAAGTACATATTTTTTAAACATTTGATTTTAAAACTTTGAATTCCAGATTATTTTCCTTCCTCCCTTGTCACCCACTCCTATTGGGAAGATAAGCAGTTCAATATAGGTTGTACATGTGTAGCTATGAAAAATATTTCCATAGTGGATATATTGTGAAAGATTGACTCTATTTCTCTCCATCCTATCCTGCTCCCCACTTGTTCTATTCTCTACTTTGACCCTGTCACTTTTCAAAGGTGGGTGCTTCCAATTTATCTCCCCCCCCTAACCTCCCCTCTCCTCCATCACCCCCCTCTCATCCCCTTCCCCTCTACTCTCCTGTAGGGCAAGATACACTATTTAGTGTATATGTCATTTTCTCCCTAAGCCAAATCCAATGAGAGTAAGGTTGATTCATTTCCTTTTGCCTTCCTGTTCTTCCCCTCCATTGTAACAGTTTTCCCTTGCCTCTTCTATATGAGATAATTTACCCCATTCTGCCTCTCCCCATCTCCTCTCATTATATTCCTCTCTTACCTCTTAATTTCATCTTTTAAGTATCATCCCTTCCTATTCAATTGGTCCTGTGCCCTCTGTCTATGTATACCTGTACACATATATACACACACTCACATATGTATTCATATGCCCATGTACCCTCCTATATAGACATATGTATGTATACATATATGTATATATACATGTGTGTATACACATTTATATTCCCTTCAACTATTTTCATACTGAGAAAAGTTTTATAAGTTATTGTTTTTCTGTGTAGGAATGTAAATTATGTTTTTTTCCATGTAGGAATGTAAATAGTTCAACTTTGATAAGTTCCTTATGATTTCTTTTCCCTGTTTACCTTCTCATGCTTCTTGTATCTTAATGTCAAATTTTCTAATCAATTCTGCTTTTTTTCATCAAGATTGCTTGAAAGTCCTCTATATCATTGAATGACCATATTTTCCCCTAATCATGATGCTCAGTTTTGTTGGGTAGGTCATTCTTGGTTTTAATCCCAGTTCCTTTGACCTCCAAAATATCATATTTCAGGCTCTTTGATCCCTCAATATAGAAGCTGCCAGATCCTGTGTTATCCTGATTGTGTTTCCACAGTATTCAAATTGTTTCTTCCTGGCTGCTTGTAACATTTTCTCCTTGATCTGGGAATTCCAGACCCTGGCTATAATATTCCTAGTTTTCTTTTTGGGATCTTTTTCAAGAGGTGATTAGTAGATTCATTCAACCTCTATTTTGTCCCCTGGTTCTAAAACATCAGGGCAATTTTCTTTGAGAATTTCTTGAAGGACAATTTCTAGGTTCTTTTTTTGATCTTGGCTTTCAGGTAAATTATCCCTCCCGGATCTATTTTCAGGTCAGTGGTTTTTCCAATGAGATATTTCACATTGTCTTTTTTTTTTTCATTTTTTTGGACTGTTTAATAATAGTATCTTGATTTCTCATAAAGTCATTAGCTTCCATTTGCTCCAATCTAATTCTGAAAGAATGATTCTCTTCAGTGAGCTTTTGAGATTCTTTTTCAACCTGCCAAATTCAGCTTTTTAAAACATTCTTCTCCTCATTGACTTTTGAGCCTCTTTTGCCATATGAGTTAGTCTATTTTTTAAGGTATTATTTCCTTCAGTCAGGTTATTAACTCTCTTTTCATGATTTTCTTGTATCATTCTCATTTCTCTTCTCAATTTTTCCTCCACTTCTCTTATTTGGTTTTCAAAATCCTTCTTAAGCTCCTCTATGGCCTGTAACTAGTTCACATTTTTCTTGGAAGCTTTTGCTGCAAGACTAATGACATTGCTTTCTTCCTCCTCTTCCATGTTTCGATCCTTTTTTGTCCCCCAAAAATGAATCTAAAGTCGTATTGCTTTGCTTCCTTTGCTTGCTCATGTTGCCACTCAATTACTTGACTTTTTAGCTTTTTACCACAGTAGAACTCTGCTTCCAGAGAGGAGAGCTTTGTCCCAAATCTCTGTGGTTTTCACAGCTGCCAAAGCTATTAGTTGGGTGCCTTCTCTGAAACCTTTACCACCTCTGGCAGCTGGTCACCCACACCAGGACCTCCACCCTAGACAGCAATCCAGATCCAAACATGTTAAAGCAAAAGCGATTACCCCTCAGAATGGTTGCTTGGTTCCCCTCCCACCCCCACTCCCCCCAATCTGCAGGCCAGGAGCTCTGAAGCAGCCACCCAGCAGCAGCCACTGTGCTTCAGCCACTTCTCCCTCTGTGGGGCAGAGGCTGAAATGCACTCCTGGACCCTTTGCTCCCAAAGGCCACTGACCTCTCACTTTGACTTTAGCATTTATGGTTTGATAATTCTGGAAACCACCACAGCTGCTGGTGATCCAGGCTCCCGAAGTCCCTCTAGTGGTGGCTGGTTGGACTGCCCTGAGGCTAAAACCATGGGTTCACTTGGGGCTGATCTTGGCTCCCAGCGTGCTGCAATGGACCCTTCCTGTATGACTGCTGGGCTCTCTTCAGTGGGAGGTTTGTTTCTCTCTGTCAGTTTGTGGGTTCTGTAGCCCTAAAGTTTGTTTAGAGTCATTTTTGTAGGTATTTGAGGTGGTTATGGGGGGAGCGCAGGGAGTTTTCCTGTTTCTACTCCACGTCTTGGCTCCTCCCCACCAATGGAGTTTTTGAATAGGGAAGTGACATAGTTGTAACAACAAGGCTATTTGCAGTTGCTGTGGGGGTGTGAGAACAATAACACCAACACACAGGAGGAAGGAGGGGTACAAGCATAGGTTCTTTGACATGCTTTTCTAAAGAAAGGCACTTCAAAAGGGGTCAACAATCTTACTTTAATCAGACATATTTATCATTTACTTAATTCAGGGGGGAAAGTCAGCACCCTGAACTTCAGAGAAAATACAAACAGAAATAATAGCATAAAGACAAACAGACAGGGCTTCTAACCATCTGACCAAATAATACATACATCACAGATCAACAGACAGACACAACTATCTGACCATTACATACATACATAGTTTTGTTTTGTTTTGTTGCTTTTTGGAGGGCGATTGGGGTTAAGTGACTTGCCCAAGGTCACATGGCTAGTTTTTGTGTTAAGTGTCTGAGGCCAGATTTGAACTCAGGATCTCCTGACTCCAGGGCCAGTGCTCTACTCACTGCACCACCTAGCTGTCGCTACATACATACATAGTTGCCAGAGAGAAAAACACCAACATCTGGGTTTTCAAAGCTGTGGTGGGGCGGGGCTTGTTAATGCCAGCATCTCATCTGGCCAAATCACAGGAACACTCTTCCAATGAGTTAGCCCCAAAGCAAAATGCTAACTTCAGAATATATATATAGTTCTTCAGGGTCGGTGGGCATCACAACCCTTGTGATCCACTGCCTAATTACAAAGTAACAAAAAGCGTGGGCCTTCCTGAAAAAAAAAAAAACAAGCCTCCTGTAATCAAGCTTCCCTTGTTGGCCTCCATCCAGTGGCCTATTAATGGGTGGGGAAGCTGTTCAGCTCCCATTAACATTACAATGGTCAGACACAGAATTTAGAAAGGTCCATCTGAGAGCTGAATGGAGGATGAACTAGAGTGGGTAGAAATTGTGACAGCCAGATCAACTTGTTGGTCATTTGACTCTGTCAATAGTCCAGGTCTGTGGGGATGAGGAATTTCACAACATTTACTTTCAGTCTTTTTGGTGGTGTTCTTTCCATACACATTTTTGTAGTCATTGTATATATTATTTTTCCTGCATTTGTGGTGGTGGGGTACATCTTAATCTAATTATTACTTCTGGGAGAGGATAAGGCTGGAGGACTCATTTGAGATATATCTTAGGATTAGTAGCAGTGTCAGAGGAGAAAGGAGGTCACGTACAAGAGATGTTACAAAGGTAGAATTGACAGGACTTGGCAACAGATTGGGTAGGAGAGACTGAAGACTTGAGGAAGTCCTTCTTAAAGTTTTATGCCTAAGGGGAGCCCGGGTGGCTCAGTGAGTAAGAGCACTGGCCCCAGAGTCGGGATGACCTGGGACCGAATCCGGCCTCTGATACTTAGCACCACACCCAGAAATATCTGGCCGTATAACTTGAGCAAGTAACTTAACCCCAATTGCTTAAAAATTAAAAAAAAAAGTTTTATGCCTAGAAGCTGAACATAATCCTCTATTTCTAGTCTGGGGAGGGGACATTGATACTATCACCTGCTATCTCCCTGGTTCTTAGTGTTACATTAAAAAAAAATAGTTTAAGATTATTTTAGTTTTAGCTTTTTTGATAGCTCCTCCATATTGGTGACTCATTATGAGCTTACAATCCACTCAACACCACTCCCTTCATATGCTTTGTTGTTTTTTTCAGAATACTTTCATATAGATGTCATAGTAGAGAGAGAGTTAAGCCTAGAATAAGGAAAACTTGAGTTCAAATGTGACCTCAGACATTTACAAGCTGTGTGAGCCTGTGCAAGTCACTTAAACTGTGTCTGTCTCTGTTTCTCATTAGTGAAGTGCTTGGCACATAGTAAGTGCTATATAATTTTAGCTATTGTTATTTTTATCTTGTCAGGTTTCTCCTATTTCTTTACTTTGAATGTCATACCTGCATTGATTTTATTTCTCATCCACTTCTCTTTATTTCTACATTTAATTTCCAGTTTATTACTAGTCCTTCCTTCTTAGCTTGACCCATTTGCCCTGAATTTCTTCCCTAGTTTTATATTTTTTAATTTTATTATTTTTCAACATTGTATCTCCCTCTCTTGCCTAGGCTAGAACTATAGCAGGTGCTCACGGACCTAATCCTACTTCTGATTGGCACAGAAACTTTAACCTACTCTGTTTCTGGCCGTGGCTAACTCACCCCTTCTTAAGCAGCCTTCTAGTACTTCTATCACGGGTCTCACCATATCGGTGCCATTCTTATTATGGAGATCCAATAGGATTTAGGGCGATTCTAGCTCAGAGCTTCTGTGCTCAAGTAAGTCACTAGCCTCAGTCTCCCCAGTAGTAGGATTCTAGGCTTTCACAATCTTGTCTGGCCCCTTCCTTAGTTTTAAAGGAGCAATCAGTAGAAAACAATAACTTTGGGGTGTGTGTGTGTGTGTACTTAATCTTCACAGCTACTACCATGAACAAACCCAGAATAGTCCAATAGGTGTTAGGGAGAAACTTAAGTATAATAATTTGGGGGATCTTGGCCAACTATTTTAGCAATGTCCTGATTGCCCTTACCTATAGTTATGTCTGTTCAATGGGCTAGTTGAACAGGCAGCGCATGAGGTAACATATCTTCAAGGTCAACTAAATAAAAATTCCTTCAGATCCAAATTCCTCCTTACTTCAACACACTGCCAGGATTCTAAGTATATCTTAGTAGGAACCAGATAGTAATTCATTTCAGGTTTCCCTGCCATTAAGAGCCCTAGTTGTATTCATATGTAAGGCCTGCATTTGCCTCAATCTTCCTCAGCAATTTCCCTATTGAGGTCCTGCTCCCAGATCTGCATATATTTACATGTTTTAGCCTGTAAGCTTTTTAGCTACAAATTATATAAAATAGAGGTCAGCCCTCTGCCAATATAATTCCCCTTTTATTTTTTTCCATTTGCTTGCTTTAGAAAATAAATAAAAACATGAATAGGAAGAAGAAGAAAAAAGTAGACATGTTATAGAGGTCGTTTACCCTGACAGTCAGCTCCACTGTTGTTTTAATAATACTATCTAGATAGCAGCCTTTCATCTCCAACTTGCTAGGTGCTTTGCCCTGAGGTGGTATTATCCCCCGCCCCGTTGCTCATCCAGGGAAAACGGTAGCACCCAAAGGTTAAATGACTTGTGCCAGGTCACTCAGTGAGGTGAGATATTCACGGACAGAAAGAGATGTAAGACAAGAAGAAATTTTCTAGATAATTAAGTCAGAATCTCTTTCTGTAGTCCTTAAAAGAATTATCTAAGTAATTAAAATGATTCTCTGCTTTGATTTGTTGCTGAAGAGCTGCTAAGTCATCTTTCGGTGGTCTGGATTTCTCAGTCTTCTAGTTGGTTGTGAGTTACTCAGTGGAGTCTTCCACAGCATAGTTGTTCTTTTTAAAATTTGTTTTTTAAGGGCTAGGGCTCTCTGGATACTTATCTCTTTGCAAGCTTCAAGCTGTCTGTGGAATTTCTTCTCTTCAGCCTTGAGGGTTGCTATGAAGCTACATTCCTTTCAAAAAGTTCAGCACCTTCTAGGAGTATATTCAATGGGGAAAAATATCCTCTCAACTTTATAAACAAACTGTGCTTTACTCCTCTCCTTAAAATAACTACCAAGCTATCAAAACAATGGAATACCATAAGGAGAAATAGCAAGAAAACATTTATGAATTACATACAAATTTCTGTCATTCTTTTTTTTTGGGGGGGGTTGTTTTTTGTTTTTGCTTTTTGGAGGGCAATTGGGGTTAAGTAACTTGCCCAAGGTCACATGGCTAGGTTTTGTGTGTGTATGTGTGTGTGTGTGTGTGTGTGTGTGTGTGTGTGTGTTAAGTGTCTGAGGTCAGATCCAAACTCAGGCCCTCCTGACTCTGGGGGGCCAGCGCTCTGCTCACTGAGCCACCTAGCCGCCCCTGTCATTATTCTTATAGCCCTAAGAGGATAGGGTCACAAATCTGGAGCTGGAAGAGATCTTGCAGGTCACCTACATCCATTTTTTTTCTAATTTTACAAATGAAGAAAAGGAGGCCAAAAAAGGGAAGAAGGATGAAGTCATTGGTATAGGGTCACCCAGACAAACAGTATTTGAACCAACATCTTCCAGATTCAAGTTCTACTCACTTTCCTGGGCTCTATGCTTTGAGTCTTTTGGGGATCTACATTCTTCCAATCACTTGAATGATTGTAACAATGTCTAGTTTTATACGAGGCATAAACAATGCAAATGTTGAATATCACAATGAGCCTAAATGTAAAACCTTAAGAGTGGGAGATGATGCTTCTTCATCTGACCAGAGCAACTTTTTTCAAGAGATCATTCTCTTGGGGCTATGCTAGATAGTGCCCTTCCCTATTTGAAAGGCAGAGACTTGAGAGCTAATCCTTTCTGCAAAGATTGCCTGGAGAAAAAACAAAACCCTAATGTTAAATAGAGAAGTTTGGAACATAAATCATGCACTACAGTGCGTGATTATTGAGCACATTATAATCTGCGTCTATGCAGTATTTTAAAATACATCTGAGGATTAATAAATCAAGCATGCGTAATGACATATGTATATCAGGGAAATGCTTCTCTATCTGCTGCTAGAGTCTGGAGGGTAGGGCATTAGCATATTTCATATGCCTGGCTCACTTGCTGCCTCCAAAAGAACTAAACAACAAAGGATCAAAGGGTTACCTGGGTTAATAACTTAGATACTCCCTTCCCTTTTAGGATTCTGTAGAGTCATGGAAAGGTCCTGGCCTAACCGCTTAATGTCTTCTACTTTTATGCTATTAAATGTTTGTCTCTTTATTAGGGCTTTCTGGGAGACACTGAAAGGGGGTTTCTCAAATTTTCATTACTCTGAGGTTCATATATAACATGGCTACATTTCTATACTGTAAGGTAAATCGAGTCATCAGGTATTTATGAAGCACCGGCTTTGGACCTGGTACCATGTTCGGTGAAATGAGGCTGAGGGTGAGAGCCAAAGTTCTCATTCTCAAGGAGTTCATCCTCTAACTGAAAAGACAAGATACATGCTCATGAAACCATGAGAAAACAATTTAAGAGAGGAAATATCATTAGTGAAATAAAGTATAACTGAAGAATGAAATACTTATCCTCTTTAGGAATACTTCTACAGCACCCTTCTATTCAGAACTGCCCTGGTGCATAGAAAGAAATAAAGTATAGCAGACATGCCAGAAGTATTCCTCCATGCCATATGTATGGCATGGCATGGTTGCTCTGTAGGCTTGCTACAAGTACATGACCACATTTTCTTATTTTCTAATTTTCACTTTTTCTAATAGGGTTGAGAAGAACTTTTATCTAAGAACACATTTTGCTTACTAGGACCATGGATTTCCCTTTTGCTGGATATTTTTTATTGTCCTTTTGTGAATTTTATGGGTTTTTATATTTTTATTTTATTCAAGGATTTATTGTTTTGATAAACACTTTCTACCTAACCTACATCTCTCTCTCAGTCCTGTCTTCCTTTGTGTTTAGATAATTGTTACACATAGTTTTCAAAATTACTATTTCTCTAAATTTTTCCTCTCTAAGGCTAACACATTCCAATGGCCTCAGTTTGACTGAAGTGGCAAACTGAATCATTTGCTGCTATAAGTGATGATGAGGGGCCAGGGAAGGAGTAATGGTAATGGGAATTTGAAGATCTTTTCTGCCCCTTAATTAGCCTAAGGGAATTTAAAGACCTTCCTTATTTTGAAAATAAACTCTGCCCCCTAATAGGTTGAATGTAAGCACATTGAGTCTGTGGTGGGAGCAATTTGCTGAAGGGTGGAGCAGAGCCACAGCGAACTGGGAGTCAGAATCTGATAAATGGTTGGGAGGAGAGAGTAAATATTGGTCAAATGTTGGTTTGTGGGAAGGCTAAAGTATGGTGTGACTCTGCTATGTTGTGGTTCATTAACTTCTATGTTGCTATAATGGATTTGGTTTCCTGTTGGGATTTGGTATTCTGGTGTCTGAATAAATGTTTTTCTTCTGTCTTTTATATGGAGAGTCTGTTATATTTTGCAATTGAGCACCATGCAAGAATATTTATAGGGATTGCAGGCACTGTAAATGCTGCATTGGCTCTATACAAGGTTAATAATATGGTTGGGATCTTAAGAAGAAAGGAGAAAAGTTTAAAAAATTACTTTTGGGAATGATCATTGATCTAAGGTTGGAAAGAATCTTAAAGGCATTTTAGTCTAACGCTCCCATTTTATAAATAAAGAAACTGAGGCCCACGGGATGATATATGACTTGCCCAAGGTGGCACATGTAGAGGCATGATTTGAACACAGGTCCTCTGATTCCAGAAATAGTGTTTATCGTACTATACCATGCTGTCCCCATGAGAATAAGATAGAGTAGGTAAAATGATAATTTTCTAATTCCAGATAATCTAGAATTAGCATAAAACACTCACTGGTTGTTAATGAACCTCTTCACATAAGCTCAACTAGAATGAACACTACAGTGTCTTGTGCTGGTCCCAAACACAAAATCAAAAACCAATATCCTATTGTGCATACAAATCCTATGGAGATAGATTATGTAAATATTAAAACAACCCCAACTTTTGCCTAGGATTGATGGCTAATTACTTTATCATCTGGGTAGCCTGAAATAAGATTGATTTTTTTTTAGTCCCTTTGTAAGGACTTATGCATCATCTCACCCCACTCTCATTTTCTATAGAAGAGCTGGTATAACCTAGCAAATGATTCAACAACACATTCCAGAGACAAGCCCTTTAGTTAAGCTTCCTTTAGCATTACTCAGGATCCAGTGTCATTTGCTGAAGTGGTGTGTGTGGGATTTTAGTTCTAGCTAAAATTACTCCCTAAATGCAGTAATTAAAGGGAAAAATCCACTTATTTTGTTCCTTTCATTTCAAAAGTTGAATTTATTTTTGTTTGAGCAGGAAGGGAGAAAATATATTAGCACAATAGCTTTTCTTCCTTACATTTTTACTCTCATATTTAGCACAGACATTTACTTCATTTCCAGATTATCAGTGCACGTAAACCCATTAAGGGAATCTGCCTGGAGCAAGTAGATACCATACAGACATATAGAAAGATGCAAATGCAGTTTAGAAAATTTTGTCAGCTAATCAATTATCAACTGTTTTTTGACAAAGAAACATTTATGATTTCATTTAAATGTCAGTATGTATCCATATATACACTATTACTCTTATTGCTGTGCATTTTTGTAGAATGTCATATTTTTTCATCACTCTCTTTAAACTAGTAATTATTCCTGACAACAATCTAGGCCCCTCGACTGTTTGTAGTCACCTCTGGCTGCTAACAGGAGTAATGTAGACTCAAGCACACTTGCAGTTAAATTAAATTATCATAGAGATGCAATCCAGGCTACACCTTCTCCAGCAGTGAACCCAGAATTGAAAGAAGATTGATAGGCCACAGGGATAGATCAACAAATAACTATGTGGGTGGTTCCATGAGATGCTTCCTTCTGCAAATATTGATAGAGACGAATCAAATGTAGCTTGAAAGAAGTGGTCTCTTCCCTTGAGAGAAGATTTTTTTATGAGCATTAGAGATAGATTCAGGAAAAATAGATTTGTGTGTTTTTGCTAACTCTAAATCCTTGACACTGTAATAATGTTGCTGAAATGATCCACGGGAAGGTTACCTCATAAAGAAGTTTTTACTACAGACTAGCTTGCCCAAGTTCAGAGGATGAGATATTAAATAGACAGAGTTAAAAGTCTGATTCTGTCATTGATAGTTGTTTAGAATTATCAATAAAATAGGAAAAAAAAGTGATTTGCAAATGGGACATGCATTTTTAAAAATTGAAAATCAATGAATTAAACTAAGAGGAATGCAAAAGAAGAAATCATGAAAATCAGAGGAGAAATAGATAAAATTAAATGGCTATAGAAAATAATAAGCAAATACAAAAGATGATTTTTAAAAACCAACAAATTAATATCATCAGCTAACTTGATAAAAAAAGAGAAAAAGCAGACAGATCACAAAGTTGAAAGCAAACAAGATGAATTCACAATGAAAAGAGAGAAAATAAAAATAATTTTCAGAAACTACTATAAACAATTATATGTAAGAAAAAAACGAGCAGTTAAATGTGGCAGATAATTACTGAAAAGATCAAAGAAGGCATAAATTAACCAGCAAGGAGGGTGGGGTGGAACCTAGTCTCAGATGAATTTACAAGTGAATTCTCTCAGAAGTTCAAAGAGTAATTAATTAATTAATATACTATTAAAAAAAAGAAACCTATTCTCAATAAATTGAGAAACAACCCTTTTGCAAGTCAGTATGATCCAATATACAAATCAGAGAGACATGAAGCAGAGATAGAGAATTTTAGAACAAACTTACTAATATGTAGGTTAAGGAATCTGCAACTGCATTAGGATAGGGAACTCCCAGATGAGGAAATTAGCTCCAGCAATTCAGATTAGCTCCTTCTCTGCAATTTAAACTTTTGAGAGCTGTCTAGTATGTGGAGAAGTTCAGAGGTAGGACCTATACCCAGGCTTTCTTGACTTTGAGGCAATTCTCTATTAATTGTACCATATCACGCCTCAGTCATGAGAATTGATACAAAAATACAAAGTGCAATCTCAAAAAAGAAACTACATTTATATCTGCAAAAAAATGATTCATCGTGACCAAATTGGATTTGTACCAGGAATATAAGAATGTTTCAATATTAGGGGAAAAATTAACATAACCAATCACAAACAGTAAAAATCACATTTTTATATTAAAAGATTCAGAAAAATTCTTTGACAAAATGTAGGATTCTTTTGTTAAAAATACTAATAGTAATACACTTGGGAGGACCTTTCTTTAGTTAAGGAATTTATCTAAAATAATAACCCGGCTATTATCAGCAATAAGTATGTAGGCAAAAGCAAGGACAATATTTGTAGACATCTCCCTATGTATGGTGGTGTTGTGAGTGAGGATGGTACTTGATAAGTATAATACTATATGTAGTACATATACTACTATCTAAATAATACATACAGTCCATATAGTACCATATGAATGTTATGAATAATAATGAGCTTTTTATCTCATAAAATTCCGCATAAAGTTCCTACAAAGAAAGTGTTCCATTTCATTTCATAGATTTTGGGGAACTCCTTGCTATGAGAACTCCCTTCACTAATAGTCTTAGAGAGTTATCTGGGACCATTGAGAGACTAAGTGACTTGGCCCAAACCACATAGCTGGTCTGTTTCATAGGCAGTACTTGAATTCAGGTCTCTCTGTCTTCGAGGTCAATTTTTTAACCACTGCACTAGTGTCTCAAAGAGTTTAAGCAATCCGAATTATCATGTCTGTCAGCCTAAAACATCTGTCATCACAGGGGAGAAACTGAAGCGCTGAAAGAAAAAAAATAAATTCTGATTGATGAATAAACACAGACCTGAGTTTGTTTTTATGGAAGTTTCAAGTGAAAGTTTTTCTCTGAAAGCTCCTCCATTAGAGCCCTCAAAATTGTACCTAGTACTTTTTCACAAAAATGAAATAAATACATATTACATAAATAAATACTATATACATATATCATATATATGAGTGTAAATATATGAGTATATATATGACATATACTTATGGGCAGCTAGGTGGTGGAGAGTGCTGGACCTAAAGCCACTTAGGCTCACCTTCTTGAGTTCAAACCAAGTTTCAGACACTTATTAGCTATGTGACCCTGAGCAAGTCACTTAACCTTGCTTACCTTGGTTCCTCATCTCTAAAATCAGCTAAAGAAAGAAATGGGAAACCACTCCAGTATCTTTGACAAGAAAACCCTAAATGGGGTGACCAAGAGTTGGACACAACTGAAACAATAAAAAAATACAATCATATGTCTATATAGAGCTCGATTAATTTCTAGGATAATACACACATATGTATCTATAGAAATATTTGTATATACATATATGGATAGAAGTAAATATGTGTACATATATATAAACATATATATATATATACACATATATACATAGATGTATCTGGCTACATATTTTCTAGGAACTTCAGAAGAAAGCTGTAATTTCTACTGTCTCATTCCAGTCTATCTTCTCATAAAAAATAATAATAAATCATCAGTGTTAAAAATAAAAATTCTGAAGCAAATATCCACATTAGATAATATACTCAGTATAGTGACAGATATGAAAATGCTGCATATAGTTGATATGTCAAAGATATAGCCTTTTGCATGAATTTATAAAAGATCTTGATATTTTGTGACATATATGCATATATACACCTGTACACATACACATGCATATATGTGTGTATATGCACATACACACATATGTGTATGTGTATATGTATGTGTATGTGTGTGTATGTGTATATAAGCTGTGGCATGAGATCTTGGATATTTTATCCCATAGATAAGTAGTCAAGTGTTTGTCAAAAAATGTTCTAGGAGGTATTACTCTTATTATTATATATGGGACAGAAATACAGCATTTTGGAGTAGATGGAGAACTGACCTTGGAAACACAAAGACTTGGGTTCAAATCCTGATTTTGAATTACATACAGGCTGTGTGATTCTGGAAAAATCAATTAACCTCTCTGTGCTCAGGGTAACTCTCTAAGAACGTAAGCTACAAACAGTTGCTCATCTGCATTGGCAGTGGGGGGGAGTTTCCCTCACCAAGATTTCCCTATCCCAATAAAATTAAAGTTGCTCCATTTCCACCACAAGAAGAATCTCATAAAAGGTCACAGAAATACAAAATCCGATTCTTAGAACTACTTTTTGCTTTTATTGGTGCCTTTCCCCGGAGAGTGATAGATATCTAGCACAATTGAAGAATGATCATAATATTTAAATTATCAATCAAAAAAGATAATTGAGATTATGTAAGCACATAGAATTAATGGAATGGTAGAACTTTGGTTCTAGAAGCATTCTTAGATATTGTTCACTCCACCTTTCCTACTCCCTTCCCCATCCCTGGCCCAGTCTACGTCATCATTTTACAGAGTGGAAAACCATGGTTCTGAAATTATGGAGTGATTTACTGTACATCCTCATGGTCTCATGAGCTTTCAGTGACCTCACCAAGGATAGAAGTCAGGTCTGGTGATACCTTTTCCAAAGTTCTTTTCATTGGTAGCTAGGTGGGGCAGTAAATAGGAATGGGTGGGCCTGAAGTCAGGGAACCCTAAATTCAAATCCAGCCTCAGATACTTACTAACTGTGTAACTCTGGCCAAACCACTTAATCTCTGTTTGCCTCAGTTTCCTCAACTGTAAAACAAGAATAATAATACTATCTACCTCACTGTGTTGTTGTGAGGATCAAATGAGATATTATTTGTAAAAAGCACCTGCCACATTGTAAGCACTATAGAATACTTATTTCTTTTCCTCTCTGCTATTTTATGTTTTTTAAGCAAGTGATTTTCAAAAAAATATGATTTCAAGGACATTCTTGGATTTTTAATAATCAATAAAATAATCACTTGAAAACATGTCTAATAAGCAGTATGTTCAAAACTTGATGATCGAACATGCCTCTGGTTTTAATTTCATGATTTAGTTTTCTGACTTGAGTACATGCAATAGTTCATTTAGGAAAGGCTTTACTTTTACTTGTTCACAGTGTTCTTTGCAGGCCTGTGCTGTGCCTACCTTTCCAGGCTAACTGCATATACTCTCCTTTGTATATACACTCTGCATTCTAGCCACACTGGATTACTTGGTGTTCCCCGGAGTCAACATTCCTTCTTTTCCCTCTTTTCCTCTAGAAAGTCTAACTGCCATTTTTAGATGGCATGTCCTCCTCACCTTTATCTCTTAAATACTTAGCTTCCTTCATAGTACAATTTTGTCTTTGTACTCCTGCCACCTAACATAGTACCCTGCTCATAGCAGATGCTTTCTAAGTATTTGCTGAACTGAAGGTCTAACTCCTATGGAAAGACTTTCCCCAACCCCCCAATTCCCCACCCATTCCCCCCACACCAATTGTTCCTGCTCTCTCCTCAATTTATCTTTAATTTACATACAACATGTACTTATTATGTAAGTACATAATACATATTATGTACTATTAGTATTTATTATTATTAATTTACTTATCTGTACAATAAGCATCAAGGAGACTCAGTGGGGAGAGGGCTGGGCCTGAAGTCAGGATAACTGAGGTTCATATATGTCACTTGCTAGCTGTGTGACCCTGGGCAAGTCACTTAACCCTGTTTGCCCCAGTTCCTCATCTGTAAAATGAGCTGGAGAAGGAAATAGTAAACAATTCCAGTGTATCTGCCAAGAAAACCCTTAGTGGGGTCACAGAGAGTCAGACAGGACTGAAATACATGCAGACATACATACATACAACATGAAAATGTCAATGTTGTAGTCCCCTTTATAATGTAAGCTCCTTCAGGGCAAGGACTGCTTACCATTTTCATCTCTGTATCTCAGATGCCTGGCAGAGCACCTAGTAAACAGTCAGTGCTTAATAAGTGCTAGCTGAATTGAATTATCTATCATCAAGATACCAAGATATTTATATAACTGTATTCTTTTAGCATCTCCATTTTGCATTCAGAAAAAAGGAAGTGGCCGTTTTTGTTGATATTAATAATGATTTGTGGGTTGTGGAAGTTAGAAAGGGGCAAGAAAGGAGGAAGGCAGGGGGACTAATAGATGACTGTACTAAATTTACATAGAAACTTGTTTCCAGATAGTGGATCAGACTCCAAATTTCTGGCCTGTTCTTTGCTTCTAAGTCAGATTGCCTTCTAAATTTTAATATCCTAATTTCCTTAAATGTAATTTTCATTTTTATGGCATTCATTGGATGATTGGTATCAAATTATCACTTGACTGTAAGATCCTATATCTCTCATAGACATTGTTTTATTGAGGTAAAAATTTTCCACTTTTGAATGTTAAGGACAAAGGACCTTTTGGAGGCCTCCTGTAAGGAGACAAAAATTAAACAGTAGCAGGGTAGCAGTCTAGCTAGATTAATAGCTGGCAACGGCCTGTCCTCCCGAAGGAGACTTGCTAAAACACCAGCATTCTTGTTGCTATCACTTAGTACTGATGAATTTATCCACATGACTGAGACAGACTCCATGTAATACAGTAAGAGGGAGGGGAAGTTATAATTTTGGGTTATTTCTTTTGGAAAAGATCAGGAAAATAAGGGGTTTGGGACCATTGAAAGCTAGAATTATTATTTTTTTAAATTCTGAGATTAAAAAGACATTCAAACATTAGTTTATGTGTCAATGAACTCTAATCCTTGAACTGGAAACCCTGACTCTTTTCAGAGAGGAAAGGACAATTCCTTCAGTGTCCTTCACTAGATGCATTTGAACACCAACAGAAAGATCCCCTCTTCTTCCCCCATCCCCCTTTGCCAGGTAGGTGACTGTCTGGCCTTGTATGTTAATAAAAGAACAAAAGCATTTGATTTCTCTATCTTTAAACATTTTCTCATCAGAATAACTTTGGGTTACTTGGATCATGCTCTGACAACCATCTTCTAGGAAGGACACTGGGAGCAAACCTATTAAAGCAACCATGTTTTCGGTTCAAAATCACTTTAACTTTTCCTCTCCTCTTCTGCTTCTGTGAGATAAATGACAAGGTGCTTGCTCTGACATGATGGTGTGTAAGTCTGGGTATTCCAAAGTATGATGACGTATCTTTGCACCAATTTGTGCATGAAAAATCATAAAATCAATTTTCAGCCCCAATCAAACATGTGTGGTTGAAAATTAAGCAGATGGATTAAAAACTGAGTTTCCCTTTAAGTGAGGAGTCCAGGGGAGGTATTCAAACAATCAAGAACATCAGACAGGGTAACATTTGTTTGCCTTTTCATGGAAGTAGTCATGGAGGCTTATGGATCATCTAAATTAGACTTTACTTTTTGGATGTACTTGCCATTTGTTCTTTTAAATTCCCAGCCTAAGGGGTACAGTCTCCTATCATTGCGCACGTGTAACTCCCATTAGAGCTGATAGGAATTCAGCAGAAGAATCTGGAGAAAAATCTACCTCTGAAAATGGCATTCTGCACGTACAATGCACAAGAAAAATAACTAAGAAGCTAATTCTCTTCATCCAAAGAGCACAAAACAATCACATTAATTATGAGTAAAAAGATAAAATGCTTGCTTGTGGAATTTGAAAGCCATTTAATAAATGATCTGTTTTAGGCATTTTGTGGCTTCTAAATTGCTTCTTCCAAAATAAGGTTTAGTTTCTCTCAGCCTTTGAAGAACTTAGCAACTGAGAGAAACCAAATAAATGGGAGTGGCTGGTGAGAATGCATTTCTCAGCATGGACTCTATCTATCTGCCTGTGTCTGCCTGTCTGTCTATCTCCCTATCTCCATATCTATCTATTTTTATAGCTCAGGGCCTTTCAGCTTCTTTCATAGAGACCCCAAACCGAAACCTGAAACCTCAACCAGCTTCCCTGCATTTTTTCATTCCAACCTTCATTTCTTGAATTTCCCTCTCTGTATCTCAGCACCTCACCATGCAAGAAATTTTCAGGCAGGAATCGGTATTCAAATGAGATGTTAATTAAAAAATTGTTACATCCTTCTGTTTATTTTGGTAGAAGGGAAATATTGGTTCTTAAAGTTGCATTAAAAATCCAGATAAAAACAGTTTTTATCTTTATATGTCTTTGGGAAAAAAAATTCTACCTCAAGAAATTTCTTTAACAAAGAGAACATTATTTCAGACTCTAACATTTCTGTCTGCCTATTATCATTAGTCATAAGCTAAGCCCTGCACTAAATGTCTAGTGAGCACAGATAATGTTCATTTTGTCTGGAAGACAGGTTGCCGCCTGTCAAGGAGAGATGGAATAAATGACAGGTTTGGACTCTGTGCCTTGCAGGCATATTAGGCTAAGAAATCGCCAACATGATGAAAAATTATTTTGTCAAAAATTTGTAGGTCACCCATCATTGTCTAATGTATTCTGTGATTAATTGCTAGCATAGATCAGCATTATGTCTTTCCAGTGAATCGCTTAATTGTTGCCTGCTTCATGCTCTTAATGTAATGATGAGGCATCTGGTCCTTTCACATGTGCTTTTAAATGCCAGCTTTTGCATCCAGGTTACGGGAACTGTAGCATTCAACTTAAAGAACTAGTTGAAATTAAAACTTCAGGGACGCTATCTCCTCTCGCTTTTTTTATGGGTGCATGCACGGTAGGCTGAGTGTTAGTGTTAATGTATGTAGATTTTATTTCTGATGAGTGATTATTTGACTGCTCATTTTACGAAGATTTATGGTGTGCTTTCTATCTCCTGACTGCAGTGCTACTCTTATCTTTAATAAAGGAGATGAGGACATTAATCAGCCATTGTCAGGACTCCTGACTAAGACATTAAATGTACTGTATGGGATAGGTAAACACGCTCCAGATCCTTCTCTACTCCACTAGATCAGGCAAAAAACACTCATTATATTTATCATAATTTCACATCTGCTGTTTTTGAAGCAATGTACCATGAGGCCATAAACTGTATTACAACTGTGCATAAATTCTACTGATTTGTGGCTGGAGTAACTAATTCCTAAAGTACATTTTAGAAAAACAAGCAGTGAGCCCTGAAATTGCAATTCCATAAAGGCACTAAATTACTGACTGCAGAATCAAAAATTTGCTTGATGTGATTCTGCAGTGACCATTTTATAAAAAGTGACAGTGCGCCTGTGATTGAGTCAATAAAATAAGGACGAGTGAGCTGTACACTCCAACGAGATTAAAGAGAAAGGGAATGACAGAGGACAGACACATGGGATATAAATAGAGGAAAGGGTAATGTTTTCCCCAAAATGGCTGTAGGATGTAACGATTAATAACAGAGATATTAATTTGTCAGTAATCATTTTGCTATTGAAAGGGGGGGGGAAGAACAATGTTTAATAACTCTTGTTGTCTCATGGAAAAGAGTAGTTCTTGTTTAAACCAGAATGTGCTTCATGTTTAAAGAAGCACCACAAGTCCACTTGAAAGCAATTGTACTCACTTTTAACAGAGCCTTCCATAAACTTTAAAATTAAAATGCATATGTCTCTTTTAGGGTGTTAATATGACTCCACGATTTGCATGTGGATAGATTGTGACTTTTTGGTCATATACCCAGGCATGAAAAGTGAGTTTATGTGAACAATATGCTCATCTGCCCTTCCTAGGGTATCTTAGCCTACCTGGGTAGAAACTAGTGGAAGTAAGAACCATCCACATATGGTTATATAATAATAATGATAATTAATAATAACTATCATTTACATATTGCTTTAAGGTCTGTCAGATGCTTTACATATATTATATTATTTAATTTCCACAACAATCCAATGAAGTCGGTACTACTATCATCACTATTTTACAGATGAGAAAATTGAAATTAAGACTGATCAAGTGACTTGCCCAGGATCACACAGCTAGTACATGTTTGAGGCAGTATTTGAACTCAGGTGTTTCTATCTACAAGTTCAGCATCAGGAATGGCTCTAACTTTGGAAACACCATGCTTGATGTTGTTTTGATGAAAACTGAAACCAGTTTTTACTCTTGAACTGAAGGAATTTTTACCCTTGTAATCCTGAGCCCCCCAAATGAAATCTGCAAAGAGGGAGTGCAACCATGTATTCCGTGATGCTGGATGTGTTCAGGTGATTATTTATTGGTAAAAAAAAAAAAAAAAAAAGAGAAAGAAACGCAACTCAAATAGTGCAGAGGAAGTGGTTTTCAGTGCTTGCTTCCTTAAGCTCCATATCTCTTCCCTGCCATGATTTCATGCACCTTTGTCATCACAGCTAGAAGGGCAATAAAGATGTCTTAGTTAAAATAAATGCGTGGAAAATATAGAGAGGCAGCCTGGCAGAGTGGATGTCAAGGGGTCAGGAATACCTAGACTCAAGTCTCACCTCTAGCGCATACTAGCTGAGGGACCCTGGCAAGTCACTTAGCTTTTCACTATCTTGGACATTTCTCTAAGCCTATATATTGTACACCAATTTCCAGTCTCCATTGCTAGAGGGATTTTCCTCACTGATGATTTCCTATGTCAACAAAAGCATAGTTCCCAATGGAAAGAAATCCATACAGTGTCCAATACTTTATGTTTGAAGATTAACTCTTGTTGGGTTGGGTTCCTTGGTCAAAATGAAGAGAAGAGGCTACACACAATGTATATTTACATGAATGATATAAAACCATCAGAATCTGTTAATTAAAGCTTCATATTATAATGTGTTAGCCCTTTTATTGACCACAATCCTTGGTCAAGCACTCATACTCAACCACTGGGAGTCATCACACTGTCTAGCAAGGGTTCTGTTCTCTACCCATAGTATCAGGCCCAAAGATGGCTAGGTTCATAAGGCATCGTATAGTTTCTCTATAATGGTATCAATCTGTGCATCACAGTGCATTTCTTTCCCTGACATTATTACTTTACTGAAATTAAGCTTGAAACAATCTGATGTCAGATACTGTATATCTGCTTTTATTGCCAGTCTTCCTGAGCCCACCATATTGCTAGTGCTGCATCTCATTTTAGATAGGTTTAACCAGATATATATTCTCGAGTTTATTGAGAGTTGGATAGATTGCATTCCCTGTTCTCAAAGAGCAGGCTGGTCCTTTCAGTGCATTTTATAGAACAAATGTAAATTCCCAGGCTGCAGTTGACAAAAATTCATGGTTCTTTTCTTAGCATCAAAAATAAATCCAGCATAGCATTGGGGATGAGTAAGTGCAGCCTAGTGGAGTAGGCTCTGGTTCACTCTCTCTGATTTAGCTTCAGTTTCAATGTACTTGAGAAAATCTGTAAAAGTTCAATTATTATAGTCTAGGCAAAAAAGATTTGCTCAAACAACAGAGCTACTGTACTTGAGAATGAATTGGAAGGACTCAATGAAATGCAAAGTACTTTCAGAGCTGAAGAAGTCTCTTTTCCCCTGCATTCTCTCCTTTCTTTTCCCCCAGTACGCCACCCCCACTCCCCACTCACTTTCCCCTATCATGTGAACTTGGCTGTTTCTTGAAGCATTCCACAACAGTCAAATAAAATCCAAGCCTTTAAAAAAAATTGCTGAATAGCTTTATTAAAATGGAACTGGAATTATTCTTGGAGTCACAGCTCAGCATTAACATATTTAGGAGCTGTGTGGTATTTACCCAGGGTTCCCCAATAGATGAGTTGTAAAAGTGGACTACCAAATAAGTCCTGTCTATGGTTTGGTTGATCTGTTTGTAAAGTTCTTTGTGCTTATTTCTACATGCCTCCTTCTCTGATCTGGTCTGAGTTGGAGAGCCTGAAAAGAAGTGTTTACAGCTCAGAGTAAACAAAACATACTTAATCATAGAAAGAACCACTATCGCTGAAAAATACTATGTGCTTTATCAACAAAACACACACCTCAGATGGTAAACTGCCTTCCTTAAAGGCCAGGAATGCCTCCCAATAAACAAACAGACTTCCCTTATGTATTTACAATCAGTGATATTTTGTTGTTTTTCCCCTAGTCAAAACAAAAGTTTGCCTTTCACCATCCAAGGAAAACCTGGGGATTCTTTTAGTAATGTGAACAGAGACAAAAGGAAATCCAGTGAAAAGACAGTCCCATGAGCGTGGCCAGGGGCAGCCAAAATAGGTCTGTGCTTGCCATTTTTCTTCAGGCTTGTCATCTTGCTGCTCCTAGGGTTTCAGCAACAAGGGGATTGGTGCAACTGAGAAGAGTTAAGGCCCGACATGATATCTAGCAGTGGGAATGTGATCAGTCTTTCTTAAGGAGGAAGGACTAGTCCCATATAGTCACATTTAATCTTGTGTGTGTCTCCCTACTGAGTAACTCATAAATCAGACGGGATCTCACGTGATTTTTGGTTTGGTTTTTTTTTTTTTTTAGGTACAAGGAAGGAAAGGCATACTATGAGGTCTTTCTTATAGATGTATGTATATGCTATCTTAGGTAATGAATTTGGAAATACTTTTAGAGTACACAAATGCCCTCATTTTATAGAAGAGGAAATTGAGTCCCAGGGAAGTCAAGTGACTTTTCCAAGATCACATATATAATGTAGTGCGCTGTATAGAAGTCTGTTCTTAGAACCAGGAATATTAGTACTGCCTCTGACACTTACCAACTATGTGAACATGGGCAAAACACTTAACCACTTGGTGTCCTCAGGCAACTCTTTAAGACGTTAAGTTATAGAAGAATTACAATTTGCCTCAGTAGAGAGTTTCCACAGCGGAAGTTCCCTACACTAATAAAATCACAAATCTTAACCAAGAAAAAAAAGTCTATGAAAAATTCATTGCTGTACTTTATGGTAATATAACATGTAAGTATGGACTGTTGTTTGACTGTATTCTAACTGCACAAAAAGATGCACAAATTGAGAGACATTAAAATTCCAAATGTTCATACAGACTATTTTTGATAGACCTACGGTGGAGTCTTCTGAGCTTCTATTGGTCTGATCAGTCATAGATGGACACATGTACCTTGACCCAGACATAGTGATATCATTTTGGCCCTCTTCAAACACAAAGGACAACAACCATATCATAATGAAACTTACTTGACCTGGCATATAGTAAACATTTAATAAATACTTGCTGACTGACTCAAAAATATACCAGCTCTTGTATCTAAATCAGTGTTGCCTTTCAAAGACCCCACCTCTGTTCCCCTCCCCCTCCTCCCCTTCCCCAAAAGCTATGTGATTGCTCTAAGGATGAACATATATGAAGTTATATGCTTGAAATATCTTTAGACTTCTTTCTGACTTTTATCTTAAAAAAAATTCTGTGATACCTCTCCTAAGTCTTTTTTCCCTTGGACCCCATATATACATTTGTTCATATCACTCACATATTTACTAGATTCAAATGAATTTGAAAAATTTGTTAAATGCCTATTGTTTGCAGAACATGGTACTAGGTCCTGCAAGAGCCATGAAATTTAAGGAAGACACAATTCTTTCCCTAATAGCCTTTATAACTTAGTGGGGACATACAGTCTGTGTAAAGATATAGTATAAAATATTATGGTAAATGCATTGGAGAGTTTTAAGCACAGTACTGTGGAAGTTTCAAAGGGGTTAGTATCATTGGTAGAATCAGTCTTCATGAAGGAGATGGCATTTGAGTTGAACTTTAAAAGATGGTAAGGAGTTCAACAAGGTGAAGTGGTGAGAAAGGAAATTTTGGGCACAGGGAGCAGGATATGTCTGGAAGCAGGAAATTGAATATGTTTCAGGAACACAGAGTAGTACAGCCTGGCTAAACACATTGGATGAGATAAATAAAGATGGTGCCAGATTGTAGAGGGTCTTATGTTCCAAGTTGTATTACAACTATTGTTATATATGTCATACCTTCTTACTGGTCTGCAATCTTTCTAAGGTCAAGGACTGTATTTTATTTAATATTTCTATCTCCTCCAGCAAAAATCACAATGATAAATAACTCAAATTTATATAACTGTTTCTTTTTCAGAGTGCTTTATAATACATTGTCTTTTGATCTCTCTGTGAGTTAGGTGATTTTATGATCCCAATTTTTTAAATCAAATGAGGTAATTAATGTGAAACATACATTTTGTACCTCTCAAAGTCTCAGAAAGGTAGAATTACCTACTTAGAAAACCATACAGCTTGGTAGTTTCTGGGGGTGGGGGGAGTGAGGATTTGAACTTGGATCTTCTTAATTCTAAATCCAAAGTCTCTAGTTTGACCCCTGGTATCTTAGCATAGTGTTCTATACATATTTAACACATAAAAATTGTTATAAACCACATACACATACTTGTGTACACATTCAAAAGTAAACAAGAGTAGTCTCAGTATATTATCCTCATACCTTGTTTTGGGATTAATTTTTTGAAACCACCCTGTGATTTCATTACTACAAGGAGGTCTACATATTGTCGTATAAAGAGTTGCTTAAAGTGGAGATATCAGACTCAAGGTCTGCAGTCAGTAGAACTCCTCAGTATGGCCAGAACCAGATAAAAATGTTGGGATATGCTTAACAAAATGAATGTATAATGCATCATATGTAATATTAATTTGTGATTTTTCTAAGTCAATATGAAGCCCACAGGGATCAATTTCTATTTGACTTTGATACCACTGACCTAGACTACCAAGAGGTACTATACTTCCCAAGGAAAAAGTTTTGCCATCATCCAGGAATCTTTGGTGGGGTGGAAGAAGAGAAGGCCAAGGTCTGTGATTTCATAAGTATGGAAGCTCCCTCATCTGATGTAAACTAACAACCTGTCAGTAACTTATAGTTTCAGAGAGTTTCTTGGGAGGAGAGAGAAACTGAGTGATTTACTAAGTAAGTAAATTTTACTTAAAATTTACTAAGTAACCATGGTTACTAAGTCAATGTATGTCAAAGGCACAACTTGAACTCAAGTCTTCCTGACTTCAAGGCTGCCCTTCTACCCCACTATTAAAAGCCACTTTTAGACACTGAAGATATTCCAACAAATTTACCCTAATTTATATCTCCTACATGCTTCAGTTGAAAGAGCACCTGACTTGGAACTGGGGAATTTGTATTTAAACAACTAATCCCTGCTTACTAGTTGTGTTCCTATGGACAAATCATTTCACTTCTCTGGAGTTCAGTTTCAACACTAGTAAAATGAAAAGGTTGGCTTAGATCACTCAAAGTTTTCTTCCATCTCTATCCCACAAGCCTATACTGCTAATGAATGAAGACCGTTTCAAATGTGAGAATGGGAAGTTTGAAAACTGGCTATCGGTATATCTCTGAATTTATTGAAGATAGGGGCAATGAGACCTAGTTGGATCACAGTGGGGTTTAAGTTGTACATAAAGGGAATACCCTAAAAGTAGAGGTTAATGCTCAGTAATTATTTTGCATCCTATTCATACACTTTTACCGACCAGGGATCTTTTAGATATGATCAACCTGAAAGAAGGAGATATGGATTTGATGTCCTCTCAAACCCCTTTCTGGCCTTAAGTTTCCATGATTCTAAAGCAGTAGCAATAAAAAGGAGTCACTTTATTTTTTCAGAAATATATTGAGCCTCCTTTGTAAATTTTCATTTAATCCATTTCAATGGATCAGGTGGCTGCTCATACAATATTCTTTTAATGCCAGTACCAAATATTTCATATTTAAAACCTTTTTTCCCCCAATTTTCCTTCTTTGATTCCCCTTGTCCTCTCCCCATTTTAATGCAGTCATAGAGTATTGAGGAAGAAGAGACAAGTGGTAGGTACTCTGTAGAGAGTGAATTTGAGACTGTTTCCCATGTGTGATGAGGGAACAGGATGACTGCACAGCTGAGGCGTTCATTTTGGCTATCTTCGCAATCAATACTGACTGCCTCAGCTGAATGAAGCAGGCAGTGATCTGCATTAATCACAAAGATGGCCGAAATGAATGGATAAGCACCACCATGGTTCATTTGTTTTGTACTATGGCCACGGTCAAACCCAAGTAAGAAGTTCTTTTGAGTCACCAGGTTTTTGCAAATCCCAATGTCATGTAACAAATAAGGCATCAAAGGGTCAAGATGATAAAAAACAAAAAGGCAAATCCAAAAGGTGATAGACTAACATGTTTGGGACCTCTATTCACATCTGAGCTTGTGATTTTCCTCATGTCATCTGAACGACCTCCTTCTGAGATGAGATTTTTTTTTTTGCAATGGGGGCCTAAATTTTGAAAAAGTTAATCAGCTTCTTATTAGCATATACCATTAGCCCTTGTAAAATGAGACAGGTAGACCTCTTCTCTGTAAATTAGCTCATTCCATTTTGACTATACGGCCAGCTATTTGGATATTTCTCTCTTCCTGCTACTGTTCATTGCTGTTCAGGCTGCAAAATATAATAACTTCTAAGCAGTGTGTAAAACAAAGTGCTCAATTCACTTTATTAAAATATCCAATAATAATTGATTTAAAGGCAATAAAATGTGTTCATTAGAGGGTTTATATTCAAGAAATATTGAAAGTATACCTAAAACTGTCACTTTTATTGTGAATGAACAGGATAATATAATTTGAAAAGAGTGTGATCATACTAAAGATTTGTCCTGCAGCATTATCTGATAGCTCGTAAAGTGCTGAAATTTAATATGATGCTTTCAGTCAGTTTAATTGAAATTTAATTGCCACTTTGGGCAGAAGGTTTAGATCTGATCAATAAAATATTAAAGATTTTGTGCTTTCTCTTGGAACTGCTCCCTTTGCCAATGCATCAAGAGTACCCTACATTTTCGGAAATATTTGTTTGTTATAGTTCACAAAGAACTCAATATCACTTTCTCATCCGAAAGTTTTAATGCATGCTGCAGATAAATAGTGGAAATAATAAAGCAATAGTTGATCCATTTAATTACAACATGATGAAAGAAATAACGGTCACCTTCAGATTCATGAGAAAGGCATTAATGTAAAAGAGCAATAAATATTTGGAAATGTCAAACCTCAGAAAGACAGAGTCCAACATGAGCTGAGCAGTAAATCAGATGCAGGGAAGGACCTTGAAAAAAAGATGGTTCTTTGGTATTTTAGAAATAATTACTAATACAAAAAGGGTAATGATGAAACTATAAATTACATTAAAAAGGGCCATTATGGGAGGATTAGTTTATAAAGCTGAGAGACGGTTCCTTAAAATTGTCCTGCTAGTTATTTCTACTTTTCATTTTTTATTATTCAGGCCCCCCCCCCCCAAATTATCTGATTAATGGTAAACTAATTGATCGCTACTTTGCAGTTCAAATGCTGAAGCCAAGTTGGGCTTCTCCCTTTCAGTATGGTCATAGGACTTTAATTTCCGTGTTGTGCTTAGGAGAAGTCATGGAGGCTTTGCTTAATTTATTCTTTGTAACCCTTCTGAAGTGACTTCAGTCCAAGTGATGGCCCTTGTGATGTCATTCTTGACTTCAGTTTTTAGCATGTCACCACATTGTAAAGAAGCCTCTAATGTTTCCATGGCCTTGCCTACCCTGATCATTTTTTTCCTCATTGACTTGCTGAAACTCCATGAGTAGTCATGAATTCTTCATTATCCAGGCTTTCTTTTCAGTACAATGTGAGTTTCTTTCCTTTGGTTTCTTCATAAGAATTTTTAAAAGCAAGTTTATGTGATGGCCACAAATATAACTTTTAATATCACTACAGCTTAATAATGACAATTAACATTAATGATGATGATGATAATGATGAAAATAAACATTTAACATCTTGAAGTTTACAAAGTACTTTGCATGTGTTGTCTATCATCTGTCTTACAACATTTCTGTGTGATAAACTACTATTATTATCCTCATTTTACAGATAAGGAAACTTAGGTTGGGAGGTTAAGTGACTTGACCGAGGTTACATAGCAACTAAGTATCAAAGATAGAATTCTTTTTTTTTTAAATCTTTTTTTTTTTAAATTTATTTATTTATTTATTTATTTTTTAAGCAATCGGGGTTAAGTAACTTGCTCAAGGTCACACGGCCAGTTATTTCTGGGTGTGGTGCTGAGTGTCTGAGCCCGGGATTCGGTCTCCAGGTCGTCCCAACACTGGAGCCGGTGCTCTTACTCGCTGAGCCACCTGGCCGCCCCTCAAAGATAGAATTCTAATTCAGACTTCCTACCTCTAAAGAGCAACATTGTAGCCACTGTACCAGACTACTTCTCTAATAGAAAGCTTCAAGGTAGAGATGGCATTTGAATTTGGCTTTGAAGCATGGCTAGGATTTCAGAAGGTGGGGAGGTAGACAGAGGACATTGCATTAAGATAGGAACAGGCCTAACAATTAAAAGTTTGCGTTTCCTCATTTGCATTGAAGTGTCTTGTCATAGCAGTCCTCTGTTATTCTTTTGCAGCATACTGTCATTCTTTCCAATACTAAGACTTTACTATCATTATGCTTCATGTCCTTAATCATTCTGGCTTAATTTGGGCTAAACTTTTTAGTTCAGTGGGGTATTCTGGTACTTTCCAGTAGCCTCTCTTGGAGATCAGATTGAAAGGTGAATGAAGGTCAACTATCTGACATATGTTCTTTAAATCAGTTCCTTTAGTACATATCCAGATTTTATTTTTTCTCTGAGAAGCAAATGTTTGTTATAGAAGTAGACCTTAGTAAGGCATTTGGCTGGGTACATAGTCTCATAGGATCATAGATTTTGAGCTGAAAGAGACCCATGATGGCATCTCATCTAACACATTCACTTTGGATATGGGAAAACTGAGATATGCAGGGATGAAGTGACTTTCCTAAGATCCTACGAGGAGTATCTTGCAGAGCTGAGATTGAAACCCAACTCTTTTAGCTTCAAATCCTAAACTCTTTCCTTGGTACCATATAGACTCCCAAGACTGAGCCAAAATGCTAACTCCAAGCAAAAAAAAAAAAAAGACCTTTTTTTTTCCTGAGAATTTCTTTCACGTTATAAGATTATTTTCCTGAGTCCAGGCCCCAGGAAGAAGCTTATGATGAATCACCATTCAATTCCCTTCTTTTTAGCTTTAACTTTGCAATACTCATGTGGTTTATGCCATTCTACTAGATATTGAATTACAGGGCAATAAAAGTAAATAGGAGACATGGTCCCTGCCTTCAAGAAGCTTATTACCCGGGGACCTAAGGACCATATATTTCCTGGCCTAGTCATAATCAATATCCATTGAGCACCCTTAAGTGTTCACGTTCAGTAAGAAAAGAATGTCCAAGAAAGACAATGCTGGGCTGACCTGACTTCCAGGAATGGATTGTGGTCTATAGGCACAGATATTAAAAAAGAGATGAAAGTGTAAAAAGCAGCCTTTTCTATAATGTGCTCAAGAGAAAATTGTTCTTTGATTTGTGGCTATCACTTCTGTGCAAAGCTCTGGTCCTGCCTGCAATTCAGAACTGACCTAAAGCCTTTATTTAAAGAGGAGCTTCTCCTTCTGGATTGCAGGATACTGGTCCGATCTTTGTATGACTATTATTTCTCTGTGTAGCTATCAGACAGGTCATGCTATTTGAAACACTTCTTTCGAAAATCCTGGGAATGTTTCTTTTAACCATCCAATTTTTAACCATCACAGTTCACCTCAAAACTATTAGTATTCTCCCTTTGTCCAGACTCATAGTTTCAGTAGGTTAGGGAGGGAAAGATGCTGAGTGACCTTAGGGTCAGCGAGCATCAGTTCATGATTTTTTTTTTTACCTTCTCTTGAATTTTAGATGTCTGAGACCAAAGAGAGAGTTAAAGTTACTTTCTCTTCAGTGCATAATTTCTGTTTGAGAGAAGTTTTAGAGCTCCTGGGGATCAGAAAAAATGTCTAATTCTCCATCTCGTTGCTCACAGGAATCCCAGAAGACCTCTGCTCCTCTAGGATCTGTATTTCAATGGTCTTCTGTGATCCTCAGGACTGGAAACACTATGTCCTCCTAATAAGCTCTCATAGCATTTTGTTTGTAAGAGATTTAATATCATAATTGGTAGATATCAATGTAATTCAATTAATTAAATTAGCATTTTTCAAGTACCAATTAAGTAGGACCCTATGATCAGTACTGGAGATATGTATAAGCAAGCACCCCAGAGTCCCCAGGGTGGCTGCCATCACAGGTTCTTAGATCTGCTTTACTAAAGGAAAGCAACTCAAAATGGGTTAACAAGCTTACTTTAATCAATCAAACATATCATTTACCTTGTTCAGGGGAAAGTGAGCACCCCAAACTTCAGAGTATATAGACAGAAGTTACAAGAAAACAGAAAAAAAAAATCTCAAGTAGACAGGCCTCCAAACTGTCCAACCATTACATCGATAACAAATCACAGTTACCAGAGAGGGAAGCATCAACATCTTGGTTTTCAAAGCCGGGGGGCTCTCAACAATGGCTGCCCAGAGTCTCATCTGGTCAAATCACACAGCACTTCTCAAAGTGAGCCCCAAAGCAAAGCCTCCCATCAGGGCTTATATAGCCTTCTCCTGGCTCAGAGAATGTAACAACCTTTTTGACCCACTGCCTTATCACAAAGTATCTCCTGGGAAACAAGCTTCCCACCACCACAGGCTCCAGGTGCACTTAAGCCTAGAGGCAGGGAAGATCTTAAAGATTTACATTCTCATTACAAGATACAAAGACCAAGATGAAAAATAGCCCCTCCTCAAGGAGTTTCCATCCTACTGAAGAATAATAGATCACATCCATATAGTGCTTTATGTTTTATGAAATGCTTTCCTTGCAAAAACTTTGTGAAATAGATAATATATCATTATTTTTAAAAATTGGTATTAATTTATCTTTTGCTATCATCTTTATTTTTGAATATATATACCTTATCCACTCCTTTACTCAGTGAGCCATTCCTTCAAAAAACAAATTTTTAAAGGAGGGGGAAAATATAACAAAGTGGAATAACACATTTACTGAGTCTGCAAATGCACAAAATTTTCCATACTCATAGTCTCCTACCTCTGTAAATGTAATGGTAATGCAATTTGAATTTGAAGATCCCTTTGTGTTGGCAAAAGTAGCAGGTACTTAGCACTTAGTAATTGATCAAGGCTCTGTTGGAGAAACAGAAGGTATGAACTCCTGTATCCTGTTGCTGACATAACAGGAAGGGGTGGGCTGAATCAGGAAGCAAATGCTGTGTGTATATAAGGAAAAGCCACAGAGAGGCACAGTCAGAATTTCTTGAGACCAGCATCTGGTGGCAGAGCAGCTACTGAAGAGAGAATGGAGAACTGAGCCAGAATTTCCTGAGAACATGTTGTGGAGCTTCTTCTGAACAGGAGCCCAGGAGCCCAGAGCCTGGAGCCAGGAGCCCAGGAGAAGTATGACTGGGATGCTGAGACTTTGTCTGTTTGTGGCTTGGCTGAGCCTTGAATTCCCTGGAGCAGAAAAGGTGAAGGATCTGACATGAACCAGACTCCGTGAACTTCAGTGTGGAGCAGCACCTACCCAAAGAGCTGAATAAGAAACTGGGAGCTATCTGCCAGTGAATCCAGGTGACAGTCTGATGAATCCAGGTAGAATCTGGGACCATGGAAAGGGATCCAGGGAATCTGAGAACTGGCCCCAAGTCAAGATGAAAAGACCTCTCCCTGGGTGCTGAGTAATGATGAAATTGTAGTGTACTAGTGACCTAGGGATGGAAGGATTTGTTTATGATACTTAGTAATTGATTGCTGAATAAGTGACTGATTGAGTTAATCAAGACTTTTCCCCATGAGCAGAAGACTATGACTATTATACTTTGAGACTATGTTGTGATACTGACTGAGTTAACTTAAGACTTTGCCCCATGAGTGGAGGACTTTGACTATTGTACTTTGAGACTATATTGTGATCTTATTATATTGTGATTTTCTGTGATACTTTGCCCCATGAGTGGAAGACTTTGACTATTGTACTTTGAGAAGTTGTAATATTGTGAATACTGTACTTTGATTTTCTGTGAAAGTATTGCTTTGATTTGTTATGGAATAGAGTGTTCACTATACTGTGTAATCAGAATCTTAAAAGCTGTTCACAGTAGCATTCTTCTGGAAAGCTTCTGTTCATGGCATTATAGTAAAGAAGAGAGTGAAGTCTATATTCTTTGGGACCATGTTTGACTCTTATAATTGCAGAGCATTAATTTTGTCTTCTTGTTCTTTTCATTTTCATTCACATTTTTGTAGTCACATATATTATTTTCCTGGTTCAGCTTACCATATATTTCATCAGTTCATATAAGCCTTCTTATGCTTCTCTGAGACTCTTTTTTCCTTCCACCCTCCTTTCCTCCCTCCCTCCCTCTCTCTCTCTCCCTTCCTGCATTCTTTCCTTCCTTCTTTCTTTCCTTCCTTCCTCTCCCACTCTTTCTCTCTTCCTTCTTTCTTTTTCTCCTCCTTTTCCTGCTCTTCTCTCTGTCTCTCTTACTAAATTACAAATTCATTTAGCTCATGATAATATCATATTTATTTTTTGCTGCCCCTTTTTTCTATCACAGTACTTTTCCTCTGGCAATCATTAACTATTTGGTTTTTATTTTATTTTATTTTTTTGGAGGGGGAAGGTAGGGCAATTGGGGTTAAGTGACTTGCCAAAAGTCACACAACTAGTTTGTGTGTGTGTGTGTGTGTGTGTGTGAACTGTCTGAGGCCGGATTTAAACTCAGGTCCTCCTGACTCCAGGGCCAGTGCTCTATTCACTGCACCACCTAGCCACCCCTGTTTTTTATTTTAAAAATATTTTTGATATCTTTTTCTTTAACATAACCTACATTTTCTCCTGTACCTCTTCTAATGAATCCTTGTTGAATTGAATAGCTCAGAAATACCATTTCTAGGCCTATATCCTAAGGCAGGCCTGCAAAATCTGTGACCCGTAGGCTGCAGCTTATGCAGGCCTGTCCTAAAGAGATCCAAGAAAGAGGAAAATGACCCATTGGTACAAAAAACCTTCTTTTTATGGCAGAAAATAATAGAAAATTAAGGGGATATTCATCAATTGGGGAATGGTTGAACAAAGTATGATATGTAACTGTAATTATTTTTGTGATATAAGAAATTATGAAATGGACAGTTTCAGAGAAACCTGGGAAGACTTGTATGAATTAATGATGAGTGAAATGAGCAGAACCAGGAAAGCAAGTCATCCTATGTAGCATTGTAACAAACAAACACTTTTGAAAACTTAAGAATTCTGATCACCTCAATGACCACCCATGATATCCAGAGGACTAGTGATGAAGAATGCTATTTCTTCCTGAAAACTTCCTGACTGAGAGGTGATGGACTAAATATGTAGATGGAGATATACATTTTTGGATATAATCTTTAAGGGAATTTGTTTTTGTTTAACCATGAATATTTGAGGATTTTTTCTTTTTTTTTCTTTATGATGAGAAGGTGGGAAGAAGACAAAAGAAATGCTTACAACTGAAAAAAATAAAATTTAATGTACAAATGAAATGGATGAACCCCTAATCTGGATAAACTGAGTAAACAACAATAATAGCAATAGTAGCTCACATTCATATAATGTGATTAGTTTACAAATTATTTTCTTCATGGCAAATCTTTATATAGGAAGCACAAATATTATCATTCTTATTTTATGGATCAGGAAACTGAGTCCCAGAAAAGTCAAACGAGTTGCCTATTGTTATGGCTAGTGCTATAACTGGGCCAAAAATTCAGTTTTCCAAACTCAAGACCCTTTGTTAGATACTGGTAAACTGTATTTTAGAATCTTACCACTGGTGATAATGTCTTTCTATTAATATTAAGAAATGAAAGGAACAATTCAGGGACCCATTAGCACCTTTTCTGGGTCCATAATATGGTAGAAAAGTGATTGGGTTAAGAAAAAGGATGCCTAGCTTCTAGGTCTGATTTTGTCACAAATTAGCTTTATATCTTTGAGGCAGTCACACCTTCCCTGTACCTCAGTTTCTTCTTCTATAGAATGAATATGCTAAACCAGATGATCACTTTGAGCTTCAATATTCTTGATTTTCTGTCTCACAACAATATTCTACCTCTGCCCTAACCTGTAACTTAAAACATGCCCATTAATTAATGAATTCACTCAGAAAACACTTATTAAAAGTCCTTACTATATGAAAGACATTTGCCAGGTGTTGGGCATACAAAGATTTATTCAACACAAATCTTTTTCTCAAGGATCTTTAGACATAATAGAGGACAGAAGAAATATATATGTATATATACATACATACATATGTGTATATGTATGTGTATATATACATATATGTATATGTGTATATATGTGAATATGTATGATATATAAATATAAAGTGTGGGTAGGTCTGGGCAAAGTATTGTGAGAAATTTGAGATTACTCTTAGAGAGCTGGGTATAATGTTAATTAAAGGATCAGGTAGATTTTGGCAACTGATATGGACTTTGAAAGAAGTATGGAACTTCAGCAGATGGATGTAAAAGGGAATCCTTTTCCAGGATTGGCAATAGTATGAGCAATAGAATAGAGGCAGGAGAGGATTATAAAAGAGCAAGAGGAAAGAGAACAGTCTTATTTGTAAACATTCTGCTATCTCTTTCTGAAGTGAGAAGGTTCCCCAACAAACTTTATGGAATTATATGGTGGCTAGCCACTGACTGACTGAAGGATTTTCCAAGCCACTAGTGGCCCTTTAAAAAAAAATAGACACTTTTCTAAGCAGTCAATCAATGCAGGAGATAGCTTTGGGAAGTATTAACTTTGTCAATCAGAGAAAAGATCAAGCTATAAAAGAACCTGGTCCTGGGGAGGGAATCATTCTTTTCCTGGAAGGAAGAGATACCTCTTCCTTCTTTTTCATTATTTAAAATGCCTTACTTTGCAGCTACTCAATCAATAGAACCCATCCCATACAGCAGAGAGCAGCTCAGGAATCAAGGCAAGAGACAGGTGAGGCTTGTAAGTCAAGCATGAGTTAGCTCTGGTCATTCAGAGTTGAATTTTTAAAAAGGAACAAAAAATGAAAGTTCAGCTGTACAATGTGACTAGCATAGATACTCAGTGGAGGGAGAGAGGCATGAGAACATCACAACAAAAATAGAAAAAAAATGTATGTCAGAGATATGAGTTGCCTTGACCACACACATTCTTCCTTTATAGTAGTATAATCTATATGTGCTCCCACTCTTCCAATTGTTGGTGTTTTGGGAGAGTGCACAACAGGTATATGGAGAATTTTTTTTATTAATATTATTTGTGCTGTAACAATTTTATGAAGGCCTTTTATTTGAGCTAATTGTGTGCTTTGGCTGATTACTAAAGGTAAATGCACTCATGGGGGCTGTAGTTTTAGGAATGTAGACCCATAGAATTCCTTGAATGGGGAAGTATTTTACCCTGCTGGAGTCTAAATGTATGATTGGAGGGTAGCCTAAGCAGGACTTCTTAAACTTTTTTTCACTTATGACCCCTTCATCCATATGGGGTCACAACCCACAGTTTAAGAAGTGCTGACTGCTAAAATACTATTGAATCCCTGATTTGTCTTCTAGACCATGGATACCTGCTGAAGATTTCTGGATGTGACTGACATGATCATATTATTTAAGTAGTGGTCTGAAGGATGGATTGAGAAGGTGATAAGCTGAAAGAAGGAATAGTAATTAGAATGCTGTTATCAAAAAAAGTAAAAAGAGTGCAGTGGAGAACAAAAGAAAACCTACAAGAAAGCAAAGAAAAGCTGGGCAGCTTTGAAAACAATATGTAGTATTTATTACATGGGTTTTCTTGAAATAGAAGTTTATTGTTTTATATTGAATCCTCTCTTCTGCTGTGTACATGGTAATGTTTTTTTTCTCTTCTCATTTTCTATTTAAGTTTAGAATAAATAAAAATTTATTAAAATGCTATTATAAGAAGCTAGACAATAAGAGATAAGTGCTTAAACAAAGGAACTATGGTGGGAGTTGGGAAGGGGGAATGGATATCAGAGATTGTGGAGGTAGAATTAAAAAGAATTACTAGATGGTCATATATATACGGCTAGAGAGAAGGAAAATTCAAAGATGATTCTATAATCACGAAACTATTATTTACGAGTATGGAATCAACAACAGAGGTAGAGAAGTCAGAAGGATAGGTAGTTTTTGGTGGTTGTTAGGTGACTTGTGGTGAATTACGATGAGTTTGCTTTTGGACACAGTGATTGCAATTTTAGTGTTCAGCCTCCAAAAGGAGATGTCAACTTTTTTTTCCACTTGGTGCATTTATGTAGAGTCATTATATAAGCAGCAGAATTTGGTAATAGGCATCAGTAATGTCTGAACCAATGGACAATGTTATATGTAAGACTTCCCTAGAACATTCTGGTACATCATTTTAGTACTTGATTGAGCATAGAATTATACCATGTCTGCAAAGCAGGACAATCAGCTGCTACCCACAATGATGTCATACATTAATTCCAAGGTGATTTGCCTTATTACCATTGGTTTGAAATTTTCTGGAAGTGTATTTTGATGTTAGTTATTGGGTCTCATCAATTCATCTCCCATCATTATTTTATAGGATAGATAGAATAGTAACCCCTGGCTTCTTTCAAGTACTACCTGCTGCATGATACCTTTTCTGATTCTCCTAAGTTTCTAACACTATTTCCCTCTTGAAATTGTTGTTTATTATGATCAAAGTGTGACATAGTAGACAGAGAGTGAGTCTCAAAGTTATGAAGATGAAGCTGCAAGTCTTGTCTCTGAAAAAAATAGCTGTGTGACCCTGGTTGTCACTTAATATCTCAATGCCCACATAACTGTCTGAGACTACAAGTTGTAGAGAGTGTGACAATTTGAGCTGATAAAGGAAATTCTCACTGTGTGCTCCCTACACAAATGAAAGCACAGGTCTGGTAAAAAACGTATTTCTTTGTTTCTTTGGTCATATATTATTTCTTCCTTGGAGAATATGATCTTCTTTGAGGACAGGAACCATTTTGGCCTTTTTGACATTGGGTTATAGAACACCTAGCCCTGACCTCTGCACATTGCAAGTACTTAAATACATCTCTCTTGCTATTGAATTCTTGAATCCATAACTTACTTTACTGGCAGTGGGAAATCAATTAGATTGAGTAGAACTAATGTATGGTACCAATTTCAAATTTCTGACATGTTTGATTCTGGACAGTCCTATAAGGGTGTTAGGGAACTTCCTGAGAGTAATCTAACTTGTCTTTGCCAACATCTTTTACTGGTGTCAAATATTTTTGTGAATTAAACCAAAATATGACAATCATCCAAATGTTCTTTGTGAATTTCTTGCATTTGGTATTCACTAATGTGTGATGTATAGTATTATGTTCTGAAGTCAAATTATAAGTCATGTAGCATGTTATTGAAGATGAAATCTGAGAATCCATTCAATAAGCCTCTGGCCAGGAACTTGCTGTCAACAGAGTATATAGAGATACCTTGGTATTGTTACAATTAATATTCTTTATGTCCATGAATAAGGGGATATTAGTGGCATCTGGAGAATCTGCTCCATTTCTTCAACTTTTCACAGGAAAAAAAATATATAAACCATCAAGCAATATATTCCTGCAGAGCTCTTGCCTGGAATGCTATCAAGGCCTGGAGATTTCCTATTATCTATGGTTCTGATACCTCTAGTAATTCCTCCAAAACATGAATCCCACAGCACCATGGAGCCTCTGTTTGAGAAGGTAGAGCTTTCCCTCATCTCCATAGATGAATGGAGATGAGTGTTCCAATGGATCTGTGATACCATCCATATGATAGTGCCTTCAACAATGCAGATGCAAGTAAGTACATCTAAACCTACCGAAACTTTACAAACTCTTCCATATCCCTCCACAAATTCGCCATAAAGAGTTCATGCAATATGATGGAGACCCTCTTCAGTTTCATTAGAGAGACTTTACTCACAGAACACACCATCATTTGACATTCTTCTTGATGTATAGTACTATTTTTTTTTCATGTGGTATAGTGGATAAAGTGTTAGACTCCAAGCAATGAACAATTGTGTTTGACTCCTGCCTCAGACACTTAGTAACTGTGTGACTCTAGGTAAGGGTCATTTTCTTAGCTTCAGGTTTTGTTTTTTTATCTGCAAAATAAGTGTAATAATTGTGTTTATCTTACACAAAACTTGTGTGTTGTGCTTCATAAACCTTAAAACACTATATACATATGACTATTATTAGTACTATTTTCATAATGCCAGGCATAAATTTGCTAGCATCCTTCACACCATTTCAAATAGTCTCCACTTATTAGAGTCCAAACCATTTTGGATCTATATGATATGTGACAACTCTTGATGGACCATAACAATCTAAAGCTTCTACCTCTCCCTGCTTCATGAGGTATAATATATTGTTGTCATTTCCCCATCTGTTATCCCTTGTTCTGCTCACATGTCACATTTATTTCCTTCTTGAAAAAGTTGAATGTAGAATGGAGCAGTAGACATTAAGCCTACTGGTGCAACTCTCCAGTAGTCAAGGAAGATGATCTACTATTTTCTCATAGAATTTTATAACATGAATGCCACAGATCTTTTTTTGTGGGGGAGGGTTGAGGAGTATATGATGATTTGATTAACCAGGAAGGCTCAATATAATTATTTCACTTAAGGAGTTTGGATGAAATGGATAGAAGAATAAAATATTTTCTTGGCTTTGAAGTCTGATCTAAGACTCTGTTCCAAGGTTTCCCCATCAAACATAAGAACACATTCTCCTCCTCTTATCTCCAAAGAATATAAGGAATTTGAATGGAAAATGGTTTTTCTCTCAGTAGTGAAAAAGGAATAAATTGCTCACTTAATAAATTGCCACACCACTAGGGGACTATTCAGTAAATTACCTTTTTCCTTGCTCTAAATGATATTAAATGGTAAATGGAACTAACTGGAATAGTTCATGCTTCTTTGATCTCTTGAACTGAAAAGGCATTGTAGTTTTCTGAGAATAAGGTAGCATTATATCTAGCCTTTTATCTGAGTCCCAGAAAACCCTTGTAGAAGGAAGTCAGTGTTACTTTCCCACACCTTACAATCATATAAGAATACAGGAATATTCTTTTTTCATTGAGTAAACTATGACTAAATTTTTTATTGTTTTTAAAAGCAATCGGGGTTAAGTAACTTACACAAGGTTACACGGCCAGATATTTCTGGGTGAGGTGCTGAGTATCTGAGCCCGGATTTGATCCAGGTCATCCCGACACTGGAGCTGGTGCTCTTACTCGCATGACTAAATTTTTTAAAAGGAAAGTTCATTTTTTTTTATATCTCTCCTTTATGCTCTGCAAAGTATGTGAACATTTCCCCAATGACACCTGCTTAATTTCCCTCTCAAACTGGGCTCATATTGAACATATCATTTGGGTCTCCAAAATATATTGCTTTGCTCACACAGTTGATGTGTCAAATAGAAAATATAAGTTTTAGAAGAGATGACGAAGCTTTGCAGCTAGGCCCAAGTTTCAATGTTTAGCCCAGGAGCAGATGAGGAATAACCATAGGATTAGAGTCTATATAACTGGCAGGGGAGGGGATCTTTTCAAGAATTACATTGAGTCTTGGCAAAACTACACCTAAAAATACTAGAAAACCAGAGTCATCCCCGGCAGGTACAAAGCTTAGAGGGAATCACACTATGTGTTCCCCATCAGGATATCATAGAGGTGGTTTGGAATCAGAGGAGTGGGAACAAATTCCAACTCTTGCACTAACCGTTCATGTGATCTTGGATGTGAGACTATGCTGTCTAAATAAATGCCTTTTCTAGCACCATTTGGAAGAGTCATTCCCTTTTTCCCAAGGGTCACCTCTCTTAGTGACATAAAGCCACACAGACCAGAGATACTCCTGAACTGATGAAGAGCTGGACCTTCACCTGCTTTACACTCAGTGAAACTCTGTAACGTGAGAGGAGATAGGATCATGACCAAAGCACAAAAAATAATCTGTGTGCAAGGGCACAAGGAATGGTCAGAAAGACCTAGGTTTATATCCTGCAACTGACTACTCTTGTGCCTATGGGCAAGCCTCTTGATCTTTCTGTTTCAGTTTCCTAATCTGTAAAATGGAGATTAAAATAATACCTGTAATGCTTACTGGCAGCTAGAAGTCACAGTGGGTAGAGTGTCTGACCTGGAGTTGGGAAGACCTGAGTTCAAATCCAGCCTGAGACACTTACTAGCTATATGACCCTGGGGAAGTCATTTAACCCTGGTTATCTCAGTTCCTCATCTGCAAAATGAGCTGAAGAAGCAATTAGCAAACCACTTCTGTATCTTCCGTGAAGAGTCAGATAGGACTCTGAAACTACTGAATAACAATAATAAATGCTTACCTCAGAAGATCATTGTGATCTTTGAATGAGAAAGCTTATGTAAATTATTTTCCCCTAACTTAGAGTGCTAGAAATGTCATTTAAAATTTTCATTGTATGATTTTATCTATTTTTAGCTTCCTTATATTTGACACCTTCTACTATAATTTTGAGATGAGTTTCTTTTTTATATCTCAAGTCTTGAAGAACCAAAAGAAAAAGAAGCAGGTAGTTTGATTTCAATGAGAAACTGGTATGAGGAAAGAAATTAGAATCTTTAAAATTCCAAGCATTTCCTCTTGTTCCTCTTCCATTTCTGATTCTTGATCCCTTCTTCTGCTCCCCTCCCCACATGTCTTTTATGAAATCTCAAGCACAATTTTGATTTCCTTCTTCTCCCCCCTCCTTTTTGGGGCTGCAAAACCCTCCTCGGGTATCCAGGAATTCCTTTTCTTGTTCATTCAATAAGAAACATGATATTTGAAGTTGACAAAAGCCATTATTTTATTTGTTCCATAACTTTCCAGCATTCCCCCCTCTAAAAATATATTTTTTCATTTCAAAGTCATGGGAACTGGTGACGCTTTTTTCTTGGCCCTGATAACATGGGATTAAAATTGTTTCTCCAAATAGTCTTCTATTTTCCTCTCTTCTCCTAATTTATCACAACCACATATTCCACAAGAAGTTGGCAGGAGGGAAAAAAAGAAGATTTCTAGCTGATAGACAGCACCTCTACCTTGTGGAAGATTCATTGCCACACACATTTTGAATCTGCTGACAAGAAACTTGGAGCACAAGTAATCAGAGCCCTCACAAGATTGATTTTTGTCCCCTGATAGCATATGGCATGGAGGGTGTGTGTTTGTGTGTGTGTGTGTGTGTGTGTGTGTGGTGGGGGGAGGGGTAAGATTTAATCTCTCATACTAATCTTAGCTATTTAGAAGCCATTCTTGCCAGATGAAAAAAAAATCACAGCATACTGACCCTTTTCTGACAATTTATTAATTAGTAAATCTTTACAATTAGTATTGTACTTTTGGGCCCAATAGAATTCTTGTGTGAGATGGCTTCTATAGTGAGCACCATCATTTTAATGGTTGCCAAAGTTTAAACCAAATCATATTCCCTGCTCACTTAAAAAAAAAAAGAAAGTATTGCAAACCAAATGCAAATGGATTCCTGTCTAGGGTTTGTAAGAAATGCTTAAAGTCAACTTGTCACAAGGAAGAAATGGAATCTATTACCTGTACTGTTCTAGAAAAAGATGTAGAAAAAAAAGAGAAGAATTCTGAGATTTATCTGATGTTTGGATGATATATGGGTATATAAAATCTTAAGTAATACAGATAATGTCACACAATATTGCAACATATATTTTCAGTTGAACATTATAAGACAATAAGGCATAAATGGAAATTAAAGGGGAAAAATCTGAATGGTTGTCAGGGAACACTTTTTCATTCAGAGAATCATAAACATATGGAATGGTGTGTCAGGCAAAGTTTCTGAGATAAGAATATTGGAGTAATTACAAAATGGATTTATATTCTGTGGAATGAAGTGCAGATAATAGAAAAGAGCTTCAAGTCAAATGATTTTTAACCACCCCCCAAAAAAATCTCATGAAAATGCATTTCACAAGTTTTATCTAATATTTTGAAGCATTAGAAAGGAAAAGACATTTAATGCTTTTTGTTAACTCTGTCTTTACCAAAATCAAGTAAAATAAAAAACAACTAACAGCATGGACAGAAGGCATAGGAAAACCAACCTTGAAAAATGGGGAGGCCTATTGAAAAATCCTTTAAATAGACGGATGTATTTATTCAATTCTGTAAACCTGATTGGTGGATTTATCTCCCAAGCTACTAAGGAAATGTTCAAAGTCATTTGACCATATTTACAAATTGAGAAGAGATGACTGGAGGTTTTTAAAAGATCCATGATAAGAAGTAAGAGGACCCTGGAAATTGTCAAAACATAAGTTTAACTCCCCTCCTAAGTAGATAAAATCCCATTAGAATCAACTCCAAGGGATGGTACAAATTATCTTATTATGGTGGAATTATATAATGTGGAAAACATTACTTGGAATAAATGGGCCATTGGATGGAAACTGAATATTTTTGTTATTCAGAGCTATTTTTAGTTGTAATAATATTTGATATGTACATGGAAGATGTCAGAAGAAATCATTGCAAAACTGATTTCTAAAAACTTCAAAAGGAACAGTCAGTATAGTTTCATAAACAAAAATTAGTCTCAGATACATTGAATCCTCTGTGACAGAGGGACAAACCTGAGAAAAGCAGAAAATTGTAGTTTGATTTTAGGGTTTTGTTTCTGTTTCTCTTTGTTCATTCATCAATAAACTTTTAGGAATATGAATCAAACAGATGGATGGAAGTTTGCATTAAGGTCAACTGGGAAGGACATAGCAATGATGTTCAAAAGTTTATTGAGGACATGAGTCAATCCAGTAAGGTCCCTTTCCTAACCCATGGCAGGTGGTCTGGGGCCCAATAAAATTGGGGAATTCTCATTAAGCCAATTGTTTTGAAGGATGGAATGTACAGCAGGCAGACAGAATTTACCAGGTCCTCTTGTTGTTCAGTCATGTTTGACTCTTTGTGACCCCATTTTAGGTTTTCTTGGCAAAAATACCGGAGTAGTTTGCTGGGTTTTTTTCTCCTGCTCATTTTATAGATGAGGAAACTGAGGCAAATAATGTTAAGTGACCTGCCCAAAGTCACACAGTTAGAAAGTGTCTGAAGTCAAATTTGAACTCAGGAAGATTAATGTTTCTGAATCCAGGCTTGGCATTCTATCCACTGCACCATCTCATCACCCAAACTTTGTGACCCCAAGGACCATAGTTGTCTACAGCTGTCCATGAGATTTTCTTGGCAAAGGTACTGGAGCAGTTTGCCTTTTCTTTCTCTATCTTATTTTACACATAAGGAACGGAGTCAAACAGGGTTAAGTTACTTGCCTAGAGTCACATAGCTATTAAGTATCTGAGCCCAGATTTGAAATGATGAAGATGAGTCTTTCTGACTTCAGGTCCAGCTCTATGGACTACACTACCTAGCTTCCCCACCAATAACTTTAAGCTATGGTAAAAACTTAAATTGACCTTGCAATTGCCAGTGTACGCACAGACACCAAATATTAATACCAGTGCTTTTGTTGTGGTAGCAAAAAGCTGATAGCAAAGTAGGTGGTCTTGGTTTAGGAAATGATTGAATTCCCCATGGAACACATACATAATGAAATATACTTGTGCTGTAAGGAATGATGAGCATGAAGAACTCAGAAACACAGGGAACTATTAACAAATTATTAACTAGTATATTAGTCATTAATTAGATCACACTACAGATAATGTCACAAAATATTGCAACGTATGTTTTTAGTTGAACATTATAAGACAATAAGGCATAAATGGAAATTAAAGGGGAAAATCTAAATGGCCGTCAGGAAACACTTTTTCATTCAGAGAATCAAAACATATCATTAACTAATATAGAGAGGATCCTAAGTAGATCCAAGAGAAAAAGGTAAAAAATTAACTAGTGTAAATTAATAAATGTTGAAGAAAGGATAGAATATATGCCCTAAACATTAGGCAGAATGATGCTTCCTAAGAGGTGGCCTAACCTCCCAGTAAAGGGCTTTACAACTTTATAGATTATCGTTCTAATTGTCACAAGTTCCTGCCTGCCTACCTTGGCCTAGATTCCTTTAGACTCATTCTAGGGTTTTAAAATGTAAGAAGATTCATTTGCATACAGTATTTCATAAACATCACAGACTTGGCTCATTAAGTTTGCTTACCCCTGGAGTTTACTCCAAGAAAAGCTCCAAATATAGCCTAACTATATAGCTTGCTTCTTATGAAGACTCAGGGAAAAAAGATATAGAGCTTAAAGAGACTGTAGGCCCAGGGAGCTTATCCAAGATCAGTCACATTTCATATATGGTATTGGAACTCATCTTTTGGTTCTAGGATCAGTGTTCTTTCCCTTGTACCATACTGCATCTCTTCTTCATTTCACATGACATAAAAAGAAACACACTCATATCATGGTTTAACGTATGTAACCCAGCTCCCAACCTACTTGGGTGGGAGTTGGGCTATATTCAGGCTCCCCCTCTTGTATTCCACTTGGCCAGGAGATGGCTACATATAGATTTGCTACATTAAAAATGAAAGAATAAGACACACTATTAATACTTCCTAAGAAGCAGCATACTGTTCAGGCAGAAAGGTGAACTACTTTCTTGACAGTTCCTATGCTGACAACCTAGTTAAGAGCTAAGTTCATGTATTTGTTCCTCATGCAGAAATGGATGTTCCCAAAAGTCACTGGATTTTGCTTATGCTTCCCCAATATCACAATGTAGTAGTGAGACTGTATCTTCCATACTTCAAGGTTCATTAAGTAATCCATCACAGGATTCATAGAATCATTTCAGTTTTCTCCTTAGCAACTCCTACATTGTTGGACCATTTTGGATTCTGTACCATCTCTATTTCTCCTCTGACTGTGTGCCAGGTTCCCTGATATCCAACAAAGGCAGGGCATTCTTTATTAGTCAGTAGCTACTATGTGTCAGTTGTTGTGCTAAGGTCTGTGGATACCAAAAGAGTCAAAAGATAATCCCCAAACTCAAGGAGTTTATAATCTGATGTATATCAGACAATATAGCATCTCTCCTGAGCCTAGGGGTCTTTTTCTTATTGTATGCCACATGATTGTAAGTCTATACTACCTGGTGGTCTGGTATGTCTCCTGTCCCACCAACCAGACTAGTGTGTTTTTTTTGGAGGGTGGAAGGCAGGGAAATTGGAGTTAAGTGACTTGCCCAAGGTCACATAGCTAGTAAGTGTTAAGTGTCTGAGGCTGGATTTGAATTCAGGTCCTTCTGATTCCAAGGCCGGTGCTCTATGCACTGCACCACCTAGCCACCCCTAGTCTAGTCTATTTTTAAAGGAATCCTGCTCAGCATAAAAATCCATAACTCCTTCATTTTATTTCTGGTTACTCCCTAGAAATACTCTGTGTCTACTTCTCAGAATGTTCTGGTCCAGGAGAATGCAGAAAAATCCAAAGGAAAAATTTGTAGATATGTCCATTAATTTGAGTGTTGAAAAATCTATGCTAAAATACAATTAAAGTCAGAGGAACTGCAATGACCAGTGGTGATTCAGATGAATGATGTTGAAATATATTTCTTTTGTCTCTCTTGAAAGTAATGAACTACACATGTGGAATATGATATACATATGGAATATTATATACGTGGAAATTATATGTGTGTATGTATGCATATATGTATATGTGTGTACATATATGTGTGTGTGTGTGTATAAATTTACCTTATCTTGACATATGGGATGTTAGTCTATGCCTATTTATTCCAAACTGTTTTCTAGTTTTCCCAGTAATTTTTTGTCAGATGGTGAGTTCTTAACCCAAAAGACTGAATCTTTGAAATTATCAAACACTGGATTACTATGGTCATTTATTGCTACATGTTGTATGCATAATTTATCCCACTGATACTAAGTACTTTTTAAAAATATTACTTCATCTTCACAACATACACACACACACACATATCATAGGTCTTGTTCTCTGTGTTGGGTAGTTAGAATTATCCTTTTTTTTCCTTATATAAATAAGTCCTGCAGTGGGGTATGTGGGGATATTGGAAAGATATTTTTGAGTGAAAATATACAAACATGTTAATAGATATTAATATAACAATAATATACCCATATATTTGTATCTATTAAAAATTTATTTTTTAAAATTAAATGCTAGTAAAATTAAGAGGTGGTATGTCTTCACTACAGAAGTGAATGAATTGTAAGGGACCAAAATGTCCAAAGAGGGTAACGTCTATTTAATTCCACATGAGGATTATTTCCAGGAGCTGAACTTGGGAAAGAGGTGACTTGAAGGGAATATAACCTTAATAAAGTTATATACCATAACTTGTTCAACTATTTGTCAATTGATGGGCATCCCCTCGATTTCCACATCTTTTCTACCACTAAAAGAGTTGTTTTAAATATTTTTGTACATATATGTCCCTTTCTGTTTTCTTTGATCTCCTTAATGATGGTATTTCTGGGTCAAAGAGTATGCAGTCTAATAGCCCTTTGTGCATAGTTCCAAATTTTACTCCAGAATGATTGAACTAGTTCACAACTCCACCAGGAGTGTCCAAAAGCTTTCTAATTTCATGTAATTAAAATTATCCATTTTACTTCCTATGGTGCTCTTTATCTCATGTTTGTTTGTGAGCTCTTCTCATAGATATGACAGGCACATTATTCCATGCTCCTCTAATTTGCCTGTGACACTTATCATGTCTAAAAATTTTACTCATTTCGACCTTATCTTGATATATGGTATCAGATGTTAGTATATGCCTATTTATTCCAAACTGCTTTCTAGTTTTTCCATAAATTTTTTTCAAATGGTGAGTTCTTAACCCAAAAGATTGAATCTTTGGATTTATCAAACACTGGATTACTATGGTCATTTACTACTACATGTTGTGGGCATAATCTATCCCACTGATGCTAAGTACTTTTTAAAAAAAATATTACTTCATCCTCACAACAATCCTGAGAGATAGGTATTATTATTATCTCAATTTTACATTTGAGGAAACTGAGACCATAAAAGGTTAAGTGATTTGCTCAGTGTCACACAGCTAGCAAGTGTCTGAAGCTGTATTTGAACTCAGATTTTTGAGTCTCCCAAGCTCAGTACTCTATCCACTGTACCACCAAATGCCTTTTAAACAGAGGTTGAATACCCAGTTCTAAATATGGAAACATAATTTTAAAAATAGATTTAAGCAACCATAACAGGCATGTAGAGATAATGAACAATTTTCTGACAATTGTTAAATATTGAAGGAATTTCTGCACTGTTTATAAAGCTTTTAAACAACAGGATTAACTTTTATCTGTATAGGATGAGATAAGTATGGTGAAAGACAGAATGGTACTAGATGGTTGATTAAGAGATTTATCTTTGAGAACTTATGATTTTACTTGTTGATATGGTTATGATATGTTTATGGTTTCATAAGAATATGTGCCCTTTCTATTTAATGTGTCCACCTACATATAAATTCTACTTTATAATTGTATATGACTTATTTTCCTCTAGTTCTTTAATATTAATGGGGTGAAATAATTTTTTAAAAGAGCTTATATTTTTAAGGATGGAAGACCCAGTCCAAAAAGTAAATATTCAAAAAAAACCCAAAATTATAAGGATGTAATTTTACTGCAAAAGCAAAGATAGGATTTTTTTTGTGGAAAAAAAGCCTTTTAAGATAATCCTGTCTTACTTGATTTACATTTTGTAAGAAAAAGAGATACATTTTACAAGAAAGGTTATAGTCAAAAATCTCAATAACAACCAAGATCTCAGGGTCTATATTTCTTCATAAACCCTCAATTTATATACACATTACGCTGTCAAAAACAATAGAGTCAGCCATGTTTAAGTTTATGACTCTGGAAAAGAATGATATGGTTGGGCATTTAGCAAAGCTCATGTAAGAAAAGAGAACTGAACCTGAATTCATAAGAAATAGGTTCAAATCCTGATTCTGACACTTGCTAATGTTGTGGCCTTGGCCAAGTCATAAACTCTGTACATGAGCTGTTCTATCTGTAAAATGGAGATGATAATATTAAAAAAGGTTTGTTTGGAAGAAAATTCTTTGCAAACTTTAAAGCACTCTACAAATGTTAAAATTATTGTGACACCAATCAATAAATCAGATTTATTATATTTTTCTAATCTAAATTGTTGCTTTGTTGCTCTAATATTACATTATATGATAATCATATGGATTTATCCATCCATCCATTAAGACAAGATATTAAATAAAGTTATAAGGATAGTGGAAATGTTTAAGTAAGAGATCCGCAGGGTCTCTTAAATTAAAGTCAAGAATTAAAGTCATAAATAGTGCTGCCTTCTCTAACAACTATAATTTTCCTCCTAAATGTGACTAACATTTACCCTGCACCTATTACATTTATTTGATATGTGCTTTATAATTTCAAGTGCTATAGTGCCATTTACTTTGATACTTCCATGATTCTGTGATCTCGTTGGTGTAGATACTCTTTCTACCAGTACAGTTTCCAGACCAGTCCTACTTTCTCACCCTGTAGGATTCTTGTCCATATATTTTCCTAAATTCTCTATGTAGGAAATACCCAACATGGTTGATATCTCTGCTGACCAGTAGAAAAATAACTGAGAAGAAAAGGCAAATGACCTGATAGATCTGAAATTAGTTTCAAATGTTGACCCTTATTCCCTGTGCATCCTTAGGCAAGTCACTTAACTTTTATCAAAGGGTCAAGAACGACTGATTTGATGAATTTCATTAGCTACTTCCTGCCCATTTGATAAATTAATTGTTTATTTATGAATGTGTATACAGTGCATTTTTTCCCTGAAAAATATATTATATAGACATAAAAAGGGCACCAATAAGGCATTTTAAAATATATAGAGGAAGAGAAGGAAGCCAGATGAGGGAACATGAATAGAATAATTTGTTATATTCTGTCATTAGTATAGATTTCTTTCTTTCTTTTAAGTCATTGTATGTGGGAGAAGGTCATAGTTTCTATATTGTCTTCAGTTTTTCCCTCTTTTAAGTCTTTTTTTTTTAAGCATTTGGGGTTAAGTAACTTGCTCAAGGTTACACAGCCAGTTATTTCTGGGTGTGGTGCTAAGTATCTGAGCCCAGATTCGATCCCCCAGGTCATCCCAACATTGGGGCTGGTGCTCTTCCTCACAAGCCACCTGACCGCCCCTCCCTTTTAAGTCTTAATATTTATGATTGTTGAACTCAAAATAAAAGGAAAAATGTAGTTGCTGAATTCAAAATAAAAGGGAAATATTTTTAATAAAAAATATTACTGTCTACTGCAAAGAGGAATGAACCAGGAGTCAGAATACCTATGTTCAATTTATAGCTCTGCTACTTATTATCTTTGTCACCTTGAAGAAGTAATCTAATCTCTCTTGGCTTGTAGTTTCTCAATAGCAAAAATGAAGGCTTTGGCCTAGATCAGGAACTCTCAAAGTGTGATCTGAGAACACTTGGGGGTTCCTAAGACTCTTTCAGGTGGTCCTCAAAGTCAAAACTATTCTCTTAATAATTCTAGGACATTGTTTGCCTATTAAAATATCCCTCTCTTTTCCAACTACATATCTTTATTAAGCTGGATTTTCTCCATCTACTTCAACAAAAACAACATATCACCAGGGATTAAGTATAGAAGCAAACATGAGAATCCAGCTGTCTTTCATTAAGCCAGACATTAAGAATATTTGGGGAATATATATATCCACTTTTTTCACATATTTTGAAAATATACTTATTTGCATAAAATGTACCATTCATATTAACATGTAGTAGCTTTATTATTTTTAAATTAATTAATTCATATTTTAAAATTATCAGACAATTTCTAATATGGTAAATACTGATAGATGTAACCTACATAATGAAAAAACTTTTTGGGGTTCTTAATATTTCTTAAGAATGTAAAGGGGTCTTGAGACCAAAAAATTTGAGTACCACTTGCCTAAGAAATCCTTAAGATTCCTTCAAATTCTAAATTATGCAAAATATTTTAATTAATCTCTTTAAAGTATACTGATGAGAGTCCTGTAATTGAGTCTTTTTATTTAAATCTACTCTTCCCAGATCAACTTGATCCCTTTTTCCTACTTCTAAAAGAGCAGAACATTTCTTTAGGTATATGGCTATAGAGGTTTGGGTTTTTTTTTTTTTGAGGGGAGTAGTACTTGAGTGGGGATAATGAAAGTTTGAGGCATGTGGTTCATGCCAAAGTCTCCCATTAAAAACCCTTTCCATTGGGTTCTTTTTTTTTTGGAGGGCAATTGGGGTTAAGTGACTTGCCCAAGATCATACAGCTAGTTTTTGTGTTAAGTGCCTGAGGTTGGATTTGAACTCAGGTCCTCCTGACTCCAGAGCTGGTGCTCTATTCACTGTGTTACCTAGCCACCCTTCCATTGGGTTCTTACACAGTTGTCCTCATCTCCAAAACACATAGGAGGAAATATGACTATTAAGGAATATCTGATCAAAGGAATATATGATAAACAAATTTTACTAGTGGGGAGGTTAGAAAGAGAAGCTCTTGCGGGTTTGGCCAAAGAAACTTATTCTGGGATATAAAGCTACAATGAGGCCCCAAGTTGCCAGGGCATAGCATCAGAGTTCTTGGTGCTTGAGTATATGCTAGGATTTAAAAAGGACTTAAGGAAAAGATAGAGGAAATGGGACAAAGGGAAGGAATGGTAAGGCTTAAGAAAGTACAACATGGGATGGATACAAACTTCTACTTCACAAAGATGCCTCTATTTGCATTTGAGTGCATTTGCGGAAGGGACCATTATGTGCCATAAGAAAATATACAAATATGAATATAGATGATAAAATCAATTTGTATGGACTCCAGGCTTGTAATTCTGATAATTTAATAGACTTCAATTATTTCCTGTTTTGAAAACTGCACATTTTAGAGAGACTTATAAAATTCAACATGACCTAAAGTTGCAAATGAAACATCATTAGTGCTATGCAAATTGTATCATAGTATCTAAGAAAGAGAATGTTTCAGTATTTTCTCTTACATGGCTACTGTGGAAGACTACCAGCTGATTTCTTAATACTCGATACCATATATTTTATAGCTAACATAAGACTATTCAACATACTATCATAAAATGAACATATTATTTTTTTAACTAAACATTTGTCTATGACAAATGGGTAACTTACTAATTCATGTTTAAAACACCAAGTCCTTTATTTGTTTTTGTTGTTGTTGTTGTTGTTGTTGTTGTTGTTTTTTGCCTTTTGGAGGGCAATTGGAGTTAAGTAACTTGCCCAAGAATACACAGCTAGTATTTTGTGTGGGTGTTAAGTGTCTCAGGCCGGAGCCGAACTCGGGTCCTCCCGACTCCAGGGCTGGTGCTTTACTCACTGCACCACCTAGCCTCCCCTAAAACATCAAGTCCTTTAAAAGAAATTGAGATTTACTTCTCTAGACAGGTAAAATTATTAATAAACAAGTCCTTACTTTCTTCTGTTTGATTGTAGGCCTGATACTTTTTAAACTGAGAAGCAGGTAAATGTTATTTGTAATTTTATTCATAACAATATTTTTCATAAATATCGTCACTTTATTTTTCAGGATAAAAGTATGAATTGAACATTTGCATTGCTTTCTTTAGGTTATTCAACTTTTCAAAAAATATTCCCCAAATATGAGAGTTTCAGGGGGATTTTTAAAAACCATATATTCATTATTTATTTATTTTAGTGTTCTTTGTAAAAAATATTTTTTTTTTAGTTTTAATCATTTTTCTTCCTCTAGTCCCTCCAACATTCAATGAGAAGGAAAGCATTAAGATATCAATTATACATGTAAATTCATGCAAAACATTTATACAGTAGCCATGTTGCTAAAAAAAAGAGCAAGAAAAGTGAAGTGAAAAAATATGATTCAATCTGCACTCAGACTTTATCCATTCTCTCTTTGGAAGTTGATAGTACTTTTTAAAGTCCACTGGAAATGTCTTGGATCACTGTATTGATCAGAGTAGCTAGGTCTTTCCCACTTGATCATCAAAATTATAGAATTGTTGTCACTGTGTATAATGTTCTCCTGGTTCTGCTCACTTCACTTTGTATATGTTCACATTAGTCTTCCCAGGTTTTTCTGAAGCTATTGTGTTCATTTCTTATAGCACAATAGTATTCTGTCACAATCAGGTACCATGATTTGTTCAGCCATTCCTCAATTGATGGACATCGCTGAAGAGTCCAGTTCTTTGCCACTACAAAAAGAGCTGCTATAAATAGTTTTGTGCATATAGATCCTTTCCTCACCTTCCTTTGTTTTTTCTTTTGTCTCTTTAGGATATATACCTACTTGTGGTTTTACTGGGTCAAAGGATATGTAGAGTTTTATACCCCTTTGGTTATAATTCCAAATTATGCTCCAGAAATGTTGGACTAGTTCATACTCTACTAACAATGCATTAGTATCCCACTTTTTCAACATCCCCTCCAGCATCTGTCATTTTTCATTTTTTTTCAAGTTAGCCAGCCTGATGGGTGAAGGTGTTTTTATTATTTGCATTTCTCTAATCAATAATTATTTAGAGCATTTTATGTGACTATTGATAGCTTTGATTTCTTCTGAAAATTACCTGTTTTTATCTTTTGACAATTTAGCAATTGGGGAATGACTTATTTTTTTTTAAATAAATTTAACCCAGTTCTTTATATATTTGAAAAATGAGACCTTTACCAGGAAAAAATTTCCCCTCAGTTTCCTGCTTTCCTTCTAATCTCAGCTGCATTGCTTTAGGTTGTGGAAAACCTTTCATGGAATCAAAATTATCCATTTTACTTCCTGTGATCCTCTCTGTCACTTATTTGATCACAAATCCTTCCCATATCTATAGTTATAACAGATAAAAATTATCCTGACTTCCTAATTTATGATGTCATACTTTATGTCTAAACCATGTACCTATTTTGACCTTGTTTTGATATACAGTGTGAGATGCTGGTCAATACCTAGTTTTTGCCAAACTGTTTTCTAGTTTTCCCAGTAAATTTTGTCAAATAGTAAATTCTTACCACCAAAACTTGGATTCTTTTGGTTTACTTGGATGCTTTTGTTTTTTCTTTTAGTATTATTATTATTTTACTTTTTGTATTCATTATTTAAATTTCCCCCAGTTACATGTAAAAACAATTTTTAACATTTGTTTTTAAAACTTTGATTTCCAAATTCTCTCCCTTCCCTCCTCACCCCCTCCCCCACATTGAGAAGGCCAGCAATGCCATATAGGTTATATATGTGTAGTCATTCAAAACATATACATTAATAGTCATGTTGTGAAAGAAAACATAGACCAAAAAAACTACCACAAAAATAAAGTGGAAAAAAGTAACTTCAATCAGTATTCAGACACCATCAGTTCTCTCTACCAAAGTAGATCTGCATTATTTCTACAATTTATCATCTTAGACAATTCTCTAAGGCACTGAGGGATTAAATGATTTTCTTAGGGTTACGAAGTCATTATTTTAGTGGTAAGAATTGAACCCATATCTTTCTGACACTGAGGTTAGGTCTGTAGACACTATATCATGCTGTCTCTCATTTTACAAATGAAGAAACTGAGGCTCAAAAATAATTCAACTTATCTAAGGTCATGTAGGTAGTATGCTTCAAAGGTGGGATTTGAGGTCATTTGATTCCACAGTCAATTATTTTCCATTGTATTAATTTGCTTCCCCATTATTCCATGTGAAATAGGAACATTTTGGTTTTTCATTTAATTGATCACAAAGATCTTCAGATATAGGGACAATTCCATTTTCACTATATTATCTGCAAGTGGAAGTGGAACCATTAAAAGCCTTTTTTGAAAAATTTTACTCTTTAGGAATAGCATTGACCTGATTATCAATACCTACATTTTCACCAGATATTTCTTCTATAGAGTAAAGCTTTTTATACTTAGCAATTCTATAAGCAAACTTAGAAGCAATAAATCTTTTTGATAACAATAAACTTTGTCGGGGGGCAGAGATTGTTTTTTCTTATTAAAAGCATCTAATTTTTATCTGAAAAAAAGAAACTCTTTTATTTCCCACATATGCATGTGCACATTCAAGATGTCACTTTAGTTTGTTAAGTTTCATATTATCTGCAGATAAAGTATTTGAACAAAGCAAATTCTATTTTTAAAATTTCTTTGTTTCCATCAATAACAGCATTTGTGAGTGCCAATGATAAATATAGTGGATCATATTTCCTGAATTTGGGCTTGTTATTTTGTATTTTTTTAATCTTCACTACTTAAACAGTCTCTATTTTTCCTTTTTAACTACTTTCATTTGCTCCAGTAGACTTTCTCTTCAAATTGCTATGATTTATCCATAACAAAGAGCCTTTTCATAATTTAGAAAATTCCCCAAGGAATGTGAAGGTGCCTTATATTAACTCCAGCATGAGATGTAGGAGCTTGGAAGAGTGGAAAGAATGCTGAATTTGGAATCAGAGAGCCTGCTTTCAATTCCTGGGTTTCACAAATATTCTTTCACTTAAAGTTAGCCAATAAAATTACAAATAATTAAATTGAATAGTTGAACATTTTAAATATTATCTATAAACCTTCTACAGTTATTTCATATTTTAAAAGGTTTAGGTTTAGGATAAATAAACATTTTATATACTACTTATTCAACTGAATGACATTTAGAAATATAACAGTGATGGTAAGCTTAGCTTCCACACCAAGGTTGTTTAACTTTGAGTTTACACATTTCATGTTTTTATGTAGCAAGCAATGTGACAACACAACTCATCTGTCCCTATTTTTACTGACAGTGATGGTGACAAATTGTGTCTGAGTCAAGATTGAACACTGACTGGCTCAAAACTGGCCTCCTTTGCACATCCCATATTAAGTAATTACTACACTACATTCAATGTTGGATAGAATTTCATGTGTTACTTTTGCTTTTGTTCACTTGGATTTAAACTTTACTGTCATCCCCCCAAATGGATAAATTTACACAAGAGTTGTATTAAAACATTCTATCATTTTGATCACTGTTTCTTATTCCTCTTATCCTAGGAATGTCTCATATCCCCATCTTACCATTCATTCTCTTCATCACAGTTTCTTAAAATTTTATTAAATGAATTTAGAAAAAGAAACATTCAAGTCATGTCCATTACAGACCTTGGTTATTTGGTTTATCCTATTTGGTTTAGCTAGGTAGGGCAGAAAACTAATAATAGTATTGTGTAACTTTATCCCTTTTGATATATATTGTGACATTACCTAAATTTAACTAACTGAACATAACTTCTGGTCAACTTTATCCACTATTCAAAGGTTTTAACCATTAGAAAGCAAATTGGGGTATTTGAAATAGGATATTGACATTTTTCCCCCTCTATACCAACATAAAATGAAGGTTATATCTACCTATACTCAATATAGCAGGGATAAAGAAATAGCCTTTTGTAACTTAGAAAATTCCCCAAGGAATTTTAAGGCAGTTTATATTATCTCTATCCGAGATGTAGGAGCATAGAATAATGTAAATACTGTTGGATTTGGAATCAGAGAACTTGGTTTCAATTCCTGACTTTAAGAAATAGGAGTTATGTGAGAAGTCACTTGACCTTTGTTCCATTATTTTATTACATTATTATTCCGTATATATTCCATTATTTCCCATCTGTAAAATAGAAGAGTTAGATTAGATGATCTCTAAGTTCTCTTCAGTTAAGTTCTATATTTGTCATCTAACTATTCAGTGGTAAATACCTTGAATAATAGAGAAAGCTCATCAAAGGTCTAGAAAAAAAAACCTGAGTATAAATAAACTTCTTTAATAAAAGTATTTTTAAAATCTTTGGTCAAAGTTGCTTATACTAATGGTTTGTTGAAGAATTAATGTGAGGCACCAGTAGTGAAAATCTCAGTGGATATAATAAAGGACAGAACTGGGCTTGTATATTTGACCTCCTCTAAGTCTTCTAGACTGTAATGGATTGGAAGAAATCATTTGTTGTCAATGACTGTGTGCTCTAGCCAAAAGAAGAAATTCAGTCTTCAAGGATGCAAGTATTCAGTCTTCAGGGATGCAAGTCTTCTAAACCAAATTAAACCAATGGCCACTGGCAAAGGAAGTCTCTCTCTCTCTAAGATATTCCATTATTAGAACAAGAAAAGTAGAGATTGTGTGTGAAAACCATGAAAAAATTATTTGCAAGTAAAAGGTAAAAATATATCAAGTCAAAATATAAATACATGATCAAGCCTTATCTATAGTGCCTAATCTAAAATGAAATAGATGCCCCACAGGCAGAAATGTTAGTGCATAAAGTTCCTTGAGTCAATAATATAGTAGCAACTCCTCTATGTCACTGAAGTCTCAGAAAAGTGGATTAGTAGGGAAATAAAGAGGAGATGAAGGTCAAATTTCAGCCAATCACTTTGGTAAGTGAAGGGAGAGGGAAAAAAAAGACATCATCAGAAAGGTAATATGTGCGAGAAATAGTTTTTTGGGTTTTTTTTTTGCTATCTTTACATGAGCTCAGAGAAACTGTAGATTGAACAGTTGAATGGATGACCATCTGATCAAAAAAAAATGGAGCTAAAGACTTCAGCAGACAGAATCAATGAATCTTAAGAAGCCACACTTTCTACATGAAATAGAAGAAATATATGTATATGTGTGTGTATGTGACATCCTTTGATAACATCCCTCAGATATCAGATAGCTATGATTATTGATTGACCAAATGACTAGCGCAGTTTTACAGGAACCAAAGAGAAATTTCAAAGACATAATTTAAAAAAATGAAATCATGGAAACACAAAGTACCTTACTTAGAGAAAAAGTGTGATTTCAAAAAAAGAGTCCCTGAAGGTCCAAGAATTGGTATCTTTTTGTGGAAAATATTATGAAGCAATTGCGTAAGACATATTTAGGGAGTGATGCAAATGAATTATGTTTTATATATTGCTTGATAGCACAACCACGGAGGGTGTAGTTAGCAACACTTTAAGCATGTTATGTGTCACATACATTGCGATTATTGATTTACATAAGTATTGCAAGTTCTTCACTAACGTAACAGATTTTAGCTTGAAAGGACGATAAACTGAGAAGATTGCTATAGCTTAAATTTGGCAGCTGGTGAGGAGATGAATGCCAAGTAAAAAGAGAGGACAGGAGGTTCCTGCTGTTTCTGCAGGGGAGCATCCCTGGGCGAGACATCTGCTGTTGAAACATCAAAACACATTTCATCGGGTGATGCTCTACAGATACATAATCCAAATTTCTTCGATTGTAAACTTGTTTGGCAAAAGTAAAAGACTCAACCTTTATATTTCCGATTTCTAAAAAAAATGATTATTGCTGCTCGTTAACACTTTGATGTTTTCCTAAATGAATTTCTTATGCCTTTGACTTAGATTCACCTTTTCCTAAATTTTCTTCTGTAGGTTCATTTCCCATACCTCATATTTTTCTTGGTTTTCACTTATACAAACATGTGGTATCTCCTTCAGGGACTGGATGACCTAGATGCTTTGGGACTATTAGAAGCAGTCACGAATAATCACTATATATCAATTGAACACATACCACGGGTAAGTTTCTTCAAATGTAAAATGGGTATGTTGAACTAGAGAGATGATCTCTAAGTTTTTTCCAACTCTTGGTCCTTTGAAATTTTGACATCATAGATTTACTTTTTTTTTAAGTGCTCCTCATTGGACCTCCTATTAAAGGCTTGCTCCAAGTCTGTGAGGTGCCCCAAGCATTTCGAAGGACAGGTGGGAAACAAGTATTTATTAAGTGCTTATTATGTTCTGGGCATTGTACTAAGCACTAAGAATGCAAATATAAGCAAAGAAGAAACACAATTCTCGTCCTCAAAAAACCGACATTCTAATAGGGAAAGACAAAACACAAAAGAGAACTAAAGAGGGGAGACAGACAATGAAAGGATCAATGTACCCATAGAATGGTACAGTGTAGATGTCCAGAAAGGCAGTGGTAAAAGGTCTGAAAAGGCCTTCACTTGGTGCTTCCATTTTCTTTCTTCATTCTCTTCTTATATATATTCACTGGTTTCTGATTTCACCAGTGAGTGAAAATTCTTTGCCAAAATTCCAAAATTAAAAGACTAATTGGCCTCTTAGTCATAAAATTAAATGCCATCTTCTCAATCTTCATCCTTCTTGACCATTTTGTAGCCTATGCCAATTCTGTTCACTTTCTTCTTGATACTCCATTCTCTCTTAAGTTCTCACGACTCTGTTCTGTCCTAGCTCTCTTCCCATCTGTCAGACCACTTGTTTTCATTCTCTTTTGCTGGTTCTTCATTCAGGGCACACCTAGTAGTCCCTGTCCTGTGTCCTCTTCTCTTCTCTTATATATCGTTTCACTTGATCTGGTGAGTTATCATGGATTCAAGGGTCACCTTTATGGGAATGATACCTGGGTCTACTTATCCAGCCCTAACCTCCAGCTGCCTATTAGGCATCTTTATTTTTTTAAGGAACAATTGTGTTTTTATTTTGACATGTTTGTTTCTGCCTGATATAGATACAGATCTAAGAAAGAGTATTAGTTGTGGTTCTTTTCATATTTTTAGGTCTGCTAGGCTTTTTTATTTGAGGTTCTGAATTCCAAATTCTATCCCTCCCTTCCCGAGAAGGTAAGTAATGAGATATAGCTTATACATGTGCTTTTATGTCAAACATTTCCCTATTAATCATTTTGGATAAGAGGACTTGAATAAGAGAAAAAAATGAAAGAAAGTGAAAAATAGCATGCTTCAGTTTGTATTGAATCAATATCAGTTCTTTCTCTGGAGGCATCATTAGTCCTTTGGGATTGTTTTGGATCTTTGTATTGCTGAAAATAGCTAAGTCATTCACAGTTCTTCATCTGATATTGCTGTTACCATGAAAAATGTTCTCTTGGTTCTGTTCACTTCACTATGCATTAATTCACATAAGTTTTTCCAGGTTTTTCTAAAATCATTACTCTTGTCATTTCTTATACCACAATAATATTCCATTACAATAATATACCGCAGCTTATTTAGTCATTTCCCAATTGATGGGCATCCCTTTGATTTCCAACTCTGGGCCAACACAAAAAGAGTTGCAATATATATATATATATATATATATATTTTTTGTACAAATAGGTCCTTTCCCCTTTTGGGGATGTCTCATAGACTTAGCAGTCATCTTGCTGGATATGGGTATGGACAGTTTTATAGCCCTTCGGCCATAGTTTCAAATTGCTCTCCAAAATGGATGGATCAGTTCACAACTCCAGCAAAAGTACATTAGTGTCTCAGTTTTTCCTCATCCCCTCCTACATCAATTTTCAGTTTTTGTCATATTAGCCAATCTGATAGGTGTGAGGTGGTGTATCAGAGTTGTTTTAATTTGCATTTCTTTGATTAATGCTCTGATTTAGACCATTTTTTCATATGACTATAGATAGCTCTGATTTTTTTTTGTCTAAAAATAGCCTGTTCATAGCCTTTGACCACACATCAATTGGGGAAAGGGTTATATTTTTATAAACTTGACTTAGTTCTCTATATATTTGAAGAATGAAACAAAATTCCCTCCGCCCCCCAGTTTTCTGCTTTCCTTATAATTTTGGTTGCATTGGTTTTGTTTGGGTTAAAACTTCTAAATTTTATTGAACCAAAATGACCTATTTTACATTTTGTAATGATCTCTGTATCTTCTTTGGTCCTAAATTCTTCCCTTATTCATAAATCTGAAATATAAACTATTCCATGCTGTCTTAATTTACTTATGACATCATGCATTATGTGTAAATCATGTATCCATTTTGACCTTATCTTGCTATATGGTGTGAAATGTTGATCAATACTTAAATCTAAAATTTGATCTCCAAATAAGAGACGTAAGGGAAGCATTAAAAGGTAAAAAAAAAAAAAACATGAAAGAGAAAGCAAGAAATTCAATAATGTTAAACTTTTTATGTTTCTATAGGGCAAGATAATATTTGTTACTCTTAAAACTTTATTACTATAATAGCGATTAGAAGGAGTAAACATAGACACAGAGTGTGGTATAAGGTGACTTTGTGTAATGGGAATGCAAATTTGGAAGATCTTCCCTGCCCCTAGGCTAAAGTGCACCTGAAGCCTGGGGAGGGAGGCTTGTTTTTCAGTAGATACTTCTTGATTGGCCAGTGAGTCAATAAGGTTGTTACATTCTCTGAGCCAGGAGAAGGCTATATAAGCCCTGATGTGTAACTTTGTTTTGGGACTCACTTTGTGAAGTGTTCTGTGATTTGATCTGAATTCTGGGAAGCCATTGTTGAGAGTCCGCAGGCTTTGAAGGAGCCCAGATGTTGAAACCCAGATGTTGACTGGTGTGGATGTAATGGTTGGACAGTTTGAAATCTGTCTACTTGATCTGTCTCTGTCTTGATAATTCTGCCTGTATACTTTGAAGTTCGGGGTGCCGACCTCTTTCCCCTGAACAAGGTAAACGATATATATCTGACTGATTAAAGTAAGCTTGTTAACCCATTTTGAGTTGCTTTCCTTTAACAAAGCAGATCCAAGAACCTGTGTTGGCAGACACCCTGGGGAAGCCGGGATGCTTGCTGTTACACTTTGAGGGATGATACCCCAAAAACAAAATAAAGGAACGAGAAATAAAATTGCACTGGAAGAAAAAGGAGGGGGGAGATTGAGTTGGGTAAATTATCGCACATAAAAGAGGCATGAAAGAACTATTACAATAGAAGGAAAATGTGTGTGTGTGGGGGGGTGCGAGGTTTGGTGAGTAAAGCTTAAACCTTACACTTATCAAAATTTTGTATCTATTGATATAATCATATGATTTCTATAGGTTTTGCTATTGATATGGTTAATTATGCTGAAAGTTTTCCTAATATTGAACAAGACCTGCATTCCTAGTATAAATCCCACCTGGTGATAGCATATGATCATATTTGATATGTTGTTGTAATCTCTTTGCTGTTATTTTATTTTAATTTTGTGCATCAATATTCATTAGAGAAATTCGTCTATAATGTTGTTTCTCTGTTTTGGCTCTTCCTGGTTCTTCCAGCATCATATTTGCATCATAAAAGGAATTTGGTAGGATTCCTTTGCTTATTTTTCCAAATAGTTTATATAGTACTGGAATTAATTGTTCTTTAAATGTTTGATAGAATTTGCTTTTGCATCCATCTAGTCCTGGGTCTTTTTACTTTGGCAGTTCATTGACGGCTTGTTCAAATTCTTTTTCTAAGATTGCGTTAAGTACTTTATTTTTTCATCTCGATCTGAGTAATTTATATTTTTATAGATACTCATTCATTTCTTTTAGGTTGTAAAATTTATTGGCATAAAATTGAGCATGATAGCTCCTAATAACTGATAATTTCCTCTTCATTTGGTGGTGAATTCACCCTTTTTAATTTTTCGCACTAGTAATTTGGTTTTCTTTTTTCCTTTTTGTAAATTGATTTAACCAAATGCTTTATCTAGTTTATTGTTTTTTTTTTCATAAAACCAGTTTCTAGTTTTATTTATTAGTTCAATGGTTTTCTTGCTTTCAATTTTATTAATCTCTCCTTTGATTTTCAGGATTTCCAATTTGGTGTTTAATTGGGGAATTTTAATTTATTCTTTTCTAGTGTTTTTTTTAATTGCATACCCAATACATTGATCTGCTTTTTCTCTGTTTTATTGATGTAAGTAATTAGGGAGACAAATTTTCCCCAAGTATAATTTTGGTTGCATCTTGTATATTTTTCTATGTTGTCTCACTGCTGTAATTTTCTTCAATGAAATCATCAATTATTTCTATGATTTGTTCTTTGACTCACTTTTAAAAAAGGATTTATTATTTAATTTCCAATTAATTTTTAATTTCCCTTTCCATTGTCCACTATTGAATATAATTCTGTTGTATTATGATCTGAAAAGGACGTGTTTACTATTTCTGCTTTTCTGCACTTGATTGTGAGGTTTTTAGGTCTTAATATATTGTCAATTTTGTGTAGGTGTCATATACTGCTGAGAAAAAGGCATATTCCTTTCTTTTCCGTTCATTTTTATACAGATACCTATCACATTTAACCTTTCCAGAATTTTATTTAATCTTTTATCTTCTTTCTCATTTTTTGGTTAGATTTATCTAGCTCTGAGAGGTGAAAGTTGAGGTACCCTATTCATATTGTTTTATTATCTATTTCCCCCTATAACTTATTCAACTTCTCCTTCAAAAATTTAGATGCTATACCATTTATTGAATATATGTTTAGTATTAATATTATTTCATTGCCTATGGTACCTTTCAGCAAGATATAATTTCCTTATTGATTTTAGTTAGATCTATTTTTGCTTTTCCTTTGTCTGAAATCATAATTGCTACCCCTGCTTTCTTTGCTTCAGCTGAAATAGATTCTATTCCAGCTCTTTACTTTCACCCTGTGTGTATCTCACTACTTAAAATATATTTCTTGTAAACAATATAGTGTAGGATTCTGGTTTTTAATCCATTCTGCTGCCCACTTCCATTTTATGGTGAGGTTTTTTTTTTTTCAATTTTAGGGTGATTCCATCCCATTCACATTTATAGTTATGATAACTGTGTATTTCCCTCCATGCTATCCCCTGCTTTCTTAGCCTCCATCTTTTCTCTCCTCACAAGTGTTTTTGCTTCTGATCACCTCCTTCCCCAATATGCTATCCCTTTTATCAGTCTCCCCCTCCCCCTTCTATTATCCCTATCCCCCCCCCTTTTTTTAAGCTCTTTGTGGGGAGGTTCTGTAATTTTTTTTAAAGTAATTGGGGTTAAGTAACTTGCTCAAGGTTACACGGTCAGTTATTTCTGGGTGTGGTGCTAAGTATCTAAGTCCGGATTCGATCCCCAGGATATCCAGACACTGGGACCGGTGCTCTTACTCACTGTGCTACCTGGCCGCACCTATACCTATCCCTTTTTGCTTCCTTATAAAATAAGATAAATTTCTGTATCCAACTGAGCATGTATGTTATTCCCTCTGTGAGCCAATTTTGATGAGAATAAGGTTTAATCTTTGCCCACTAAGCCCCCATTTTTCCCTCCATTATAATAGCTCTTTCATGTTTCTTTTATGTGAGACAATTTACCTCACACAATCTTCCCCCTCCTCCCTCCTTCTTCCTACAATTTTCTTTCTCATTCCTTCATTTTGTTTTATTTTGTTTTGGTATCATCCCATCAAAGTCACCTTATATTCACTCTCTCTGTCTCTGTCTCTCTTTCTCATCTTTACATATTTCCCTTGAGTCTTTTATTTGGAGGTCAAATTTTTGATTCAGCCCTAGTCTTTTAATTAGGAATGTTTGAAAGTCCTCTATTTAATTATATATCCATTTGTTTTACCTGAAAGATTATATTTGATTTTATGGATAGGTGATTCTTGGTTGTAATCCTAACTCATTTGCCCTCTGGTATATCATATTCTAAACCCTCTGGTTCTTTAATGTGGAATCCACCAAACCTGTGTAATCCTGACTCCATAATATTTGAACTATTTCTTTTTTGACTGCTTCCAATACTTACTACTTGATCTCTGAGTGCTGGAATTTGGTTATGATATTCCTGGGAGTTTTCATTTTGGGATCTCTTTCAGTGGAATCTTTCAATTTCTATTTTGCCCTCTGGTTCTAATATAACAGGGCAGTTTCCTTTGATAATTTCTTGAAAGATGTCCAGGTTTTTGGTTTTTTTTTTTATCACGGCTTTCGGTTAGTTCAATAATCCTTATATTTTTTTTATCCTGGATCTATTTGCTAGGTCTGTTGTTTTTCCCATGAGAAATTTCACATTTTCTATTTTTTTTTAACTTTAAAAATTTTCTTTCATGGTATTTTCATGAGTCATAGAGCAATTTGTTTCCACTTGTTCAATTCTAATTTTTAAGGAATTATTTTCTTCAGTGAGTTTTCTTACTTTCTTTTCCATTTAGCCAACTCTATTTTTTAGAGAGTTATTTTCCTCAATGAATTTTTTGTATATATTTTTCCATGCTATTTTTCATGATTCTCTTGCATTACTCTCATTTCTTTTCCCAATCTTTCTTCTGCTTCTCTAATTTGCTTTATTTTTTCTTTTTGGAGGGGGGGTGAAGAGGAGGGCAATTGGGGTTAAGTGACTTACCCAAGGTCACACGCCTAGTTTTGTGTGTGTGTGTGTTAAGTGTCTGAGGCCGGATTTGAACTCAGGTCCTCCTGACTCCAGGGCCAGTGATCTGTGCACTGTGCCACCTATCTGCCCCCTAATTTTCTTTTTTAAATCCTTTTTTAAACTCTTCCTTTTTGGGTCACATTATACATTTTGACAGTACTGTCCTGTTCTAGGTTTGTGCCTCAATCCTCCCTGCCATCACAGAATCTTTCCGGAGTATTCTTTCTTTTTGTTTTATTATTTTGCTAATTTTTCTTTCTTTCTGCCTTTTTTGTGACTGGGTATTTTTATATGAGAGGTGGGCTCTGGTCCTTAGCTTTTTGAGCTGGGGGTTTGGGTCTTACTGCTGGCTTTCACTGGGCTTCAGGGCTTAGCTGCTTGCTTTCTCTGAGGCCCACGTTTCCCTTCTGGCTTGTACAAGGGGGTGGGACCTCCCCATTGGCCTCCCCTGGGTGTGGGGTTTAGGGGCTAGCCTGCTACAGGGGTGGGGCCTTGCTGCTGCGTTGCTATGGAAACAGGACCTCTCTTCTGGCAGGCCCTGGAGGAGTAATTTTGTTTCTGATCTGTCCCAGAGGAGGGCCTCTGCTACTGGGCTGCTATGGAAACAGGGTCTCTCTGTTGGTCGTTCCAGGTATAGGGTTTCACTAACTGCCAAACTAGGATGTGACTTCACTACTGGTCAGCAATGGGGTCAAGATCTCACTGGTGGCTTGTGCTGGGGTTAGAGTCACTGGAGTGAGGCCTTGCTGTGTTGCACAGACTGCTCACTTGCCTAGGGGTCTGCCGATTTGCAGGAGGTTGGGGCCTCACTGGTGGATTGCCCCAGGCTTGGAGCCTTTCTGCAGGCCCCTTTCTGTAAGCCTGGCTGCTGCTGTTCTGGTACCCCAGTGAGATAGACCTTTCCTGCCAGGCTGGCAAGCCACTTCCCTGTTCCCAGATCAACCCTGAGGTGGTTTTCCAGTTGCCTTGAGAGGAACTTGAGAGGACTTCAGAGGGTTCCCTCCTCACTCTGCCATCTTGGCACGGGAAGTCCCTATTAGACATTTTTAATTGTATGTCCCGCGGGCTACTTAAACTCAGCATATTCAAAATGTAACTCTTCTTAATTTTCCTATTATTGCTGAATGGCTCCATGTTTCTCCCAGTCACCTACCCTCGCAGATAGATGTCATCTCTGACCTCACTTTCACATCCTCTATCCCACTTAGGGAACCTGTGACCTCGAGGTCACATGTGGCCCTCTAGGTCCTCAAGTGCAGTCTTTTGACTTGGCCACACTTGAGGACCTACAAACCCACATATGTCCTTGAGGCCACAGGTTCCCCACCCCTGCTCTAACCAAGCTGTTGTCAACTATGTTGATTCTTCTATTGAAAAATCTCTCCTGTGTGCCTTTTCTCTCCTCTGACACTGTCACCACTTTGGTACAAGCCTTCATTACCCTACAGCTAGACTATTATAGCAATCATCTAGCTGGTTTCCCTGACTTGAATATATCCTCACATTTTATCCTCCACTCACATTTTAAATTGATCTTCCTAAAGCATAAGTATGACCATGGTACCCTCTTATTCAGTCAACACCAATGCTTCCCCATCACCTCTCTTCTGCTTGGCATTCAAAGCCTACACAGCTTAGCCCATTCCCACATTTCCAGTCTTCTTTTATTTAACCCCCTTTCTCTCCCACCTCTCATTCTCTACAATTCACTGACCATGGTTTTCATGCTGCTCCTCATGTAAGACATGCCTCCCCTAGCATTTTCACAGCCATAAGATCCTCTTCCTCCTCATCTCCATCTCCCAGTTTCTTTGGATTCCTTCTATTCCCATCTAAACCCCAACTTCAATAGGAAGAATTTCCTAGTTCCTTTAATTTGAGTGACTATTAATTATCTGCAGTTTATGCTATATATAGCTTGTTTATACATAGTTGTTTCCTTTTTATTGTATTGTATTTTATTTTACACAGTTACCTATGTAAAAAAATTCTCCCCATTCAGTGTTTTTAATATTAATTTTTTAATTTAACCTATGAAAAACAAATCTACAGAAAGAGTATAAAAGAAATATTTTAAATTTGATAGCCCAACCAAGTTGCAACTAGTTGAGATTTTTCATATATTGCTATTTATTACCCTCATAGAACCTGTACATCCATGTAAATATTGGTTGAGTTAATTGTTGTTTGTTGTTGTTATTGTTGAACCTTCATTCACCAAGAGGGTGATGTCTTCACTTGCAAGTGACTTGGATTTTAAGTGAGGCAGAGCTGTGAAAAGTCGTCAGCCTCACTCTTTCCTCCAGAGTCATTGGAGTTCAATGGTAAGACGTAGGTCAGGATGACTGGCCAATTGAATGAATACATTATAAAAAAGATGTTGTATTTAGAAATGTTAAAGTAGCAACTATTTCAAATGTGCATCTTAATTTAAAATGCATAAACACTTTCTAAGCATTTATGATTTTGTGTATGTTTTCTAAACCTTATTGACCTTTAAAGGATTATAATTGTAAGTTGTTAAATACATATAAAAATTGAAATAACTTACTCTATAAACTGAGGCATTAATTTAAATGAAATATATGTGTTTAAATTTGGAAGCAATTTAAAATGTCTCTGTTAAGCCTGTGCTGTTAAAAGATGTACTAATAGTGATTTGGACATAAAAGGTGATATCATAAGCAAATTAGGGTACCGTGTAATATTTTACCTGTCAGTTCTTTGGATAAGGGAAAAACATGACTAAACATTATGTGACATAAAATGGATAATTTTGGTTGTATGAAATTAAAAACGTTTTGCACAAACAAATCTAATTCAGCCAAGATTAGTAGGAAAGCAGAAAACTAGGGAAAATTTTCTACAGTGTTTCTCTAATAAAGGCTTAATTTTTCAAATATATAGAAAAATGAGTCAAATTTAAAAAGAAAAAGTCATTCCCCAAGTGATAGAGAAAATGAACAGGCAGTTTTCAGAGGAAATCAAAGCTTTATGTAGAAAAGTGCTCATTATTGAATAGAGAAATGCAAATTCAAACAACTCTGAGGCACTTGCTCAAACCTATCAGACTGGCTAATATGACAGAAAAAGATAATGTTGGTGGGGATGTGGAAAAATTGGAACACTAATACACTGTTGGTAGAGTTGTGAACTCATCCAAGCATGGAACTATACCCAAAGGGCTATAACTACTAGGTCTACATCCCAAAGAAATTCTTTTTAAAAAGGAAAAGGACCCATATGTATAAAATATTCATAGCAGCTGTTTCTGTGGTGGCAAAAAATTGGAATTTGAGGGGATGCATTATCAATTGGGAATGACTAAACAATTTGTGGTATATTATTGTGATGGAATATTATTGTGCTATAAGAAATGACAAGCAGGATGCTTTCAGGAAAAAAAAAAACTAGGGAAGACTTATATGAACTGATGTAAAGTGAACATAACCAGGACACAGCGCATAGTAACAGTGATATTTTATGATGATCAACAATGAATGACTTAGCTATTCTCAGCAACACAATGATCTAAGGCAATTCTGGACTTACGATGGCAAATGCTATCCACTTCCATAGAAAGAACTGATAGACTTTGAGTGCAGACTGAAGTGTATCTTTTTACTTTCTTTTAATGTATTTTTGTTTACAACCATTATATTATATATTATAGAAATGTATTTTTAATGACTGCACACAAATAATCAATATCAAATTGCTTACCTTGTCGAGGAGTGGTGTAGGTGAGGGAGGGAGAAAGTGAATTTGGAACTCAAAATTTTTTTAAAAATGAATTTAAAAATTATCACATATAATTAGGAAAAAAATCCTAAACCCCCCCCACAAAAAAAAAGAGAGAAAAGAGAGATGGTACTAATGAAAACAAGATTGAATGTTCAGTTCTCAGATGAATCACTTGACTTTGCAATCATGTTCAGGCATCCCACCAACATATACTATTGGAAGAGTGTGGATCATTCAGCATAAAAGAGTACTGGGAGAAAAACAAAAACAAAAACCTTTACTTTTAGCTACAACTAATGATGGTTCAGTAGCAACATCTTCATATGCCAAGAAAAAACATATGATTATACAAAGCATTAGATTACAAATGACTAGGACAGAAGTTTAGTTGGAATGTGATTTTAGGAAGTGAGCCTGATCGCTAAGCTCTGGCTATTTTCTCTGGATGTGTAAGCCCCATACCTGGAATGCTCTTCCTTTTCATTTGACTTGCATGGATTTAAGTCTAACTTCCCATTCTTATCGGAAGCCTTTTCCAACATCCATTAGCCCTACTGCTTACTTTCTTTTAATTATTTTCTCTTTATCCTCTATATAGCGTATTTGTACATATGTATTTGCTTATTGTTTCCCCCATTTGACAGTGAGTGCCTTGAGGGCAGGAACTGTCTTTTGTTTCTTATTGCATACCCAATACTTAGCACAGTGCCTGGCACATAGTGGGCACTTATCAAATGTTTACTTGATATGAGATTTCTCTATAACATAAGAAATAAATTAGACAATTTCATCAGTTTCTTCCCCTTTAAACTTCTTTCCTTCCCTCCTCCCCCACTTTTGCCAAAGACACTATTAACATTCCTCACTATGGACTTCTACCTTTCCTGTCTCCTATATTTAAAAAAGAAGGCCTATCTACATTATGTCTTCAGATGAAACTCTGATTAAAATTAACATTCACTAGTTACTGTCAGGCAGACGTGTCTGGCTAATGTCCACTTTTGGAAAGACCAAGAAGGAAGATGATTTGCTCATTATCTGGGTTGATCAAAGTGTTACCCACACATTTGAAATTCTAAAAAATAATGCAGGTTTTAATTATATTAACTTAGCAATGTGCTAATTTCCATTTGTGTTTATTTTTTCGCTCTAGACTGAGCCAGACTTGTATGGATGTTAGCAGTGCCTTCTATACATAGCATTAACACTTTAACATTTTCTTTGTATCCAACTGATTTCTTTGTGGTTGTTGCTTGTATTTTATGTATTTTAAAATGCTATAAGTTTCTTATTATCTTTCATGGTTGGGGAATAAGATATATGGTTAATTCAATATTCTAGTTTGTAGAGGATGTAGCTTTAGCATAAATTGCTCACCTCCATGCCTTTACTCATGCTGTTCCCTTTGGCTAGAACACCTATCTTCCAAATTTGGATTTTTAAACCAGTATTGGATCCTAATAAAATATTGACAATATTAAAACTGCATTGGACATAATTTAGCATTTCTTTGAAGATTCGGAAGGCAATTTAATTTCAGCACCACATGATCATCATATTAACTATTCTTATATAACATAGGGAATAATAACAGCAATATATAGAATTTGTAAAGAGCTTTAAGTTTTGAAAAACAGTTTCCAAATGTTATCCCATTTTATTTTCATGATAACCTTTTGGAGGTAGGTACAATTATTATCTCCATTCTGAGGTGTGTGGCTGAGGCTGAATTTGAATCCAGGTATTTCTGACCCTTGGTCCAGTATTCTATCCATTGCATTTTCCATGCTGGGAATTTGGAACATTTGTATATCACATTCTATTATCCAGAACTCTTCATTAACACCTATTTGCTCACACACATTGTGTATGCATATAGGTATATAATTGTATTTATGTACAAATATATGTGTATATATGACTATGTATATATAGAGAAATGTAAAAGGATTTTACTAAGGACACAATGGAAGACAGGAGAGTTTTGTGACCTTAGTCAAGTCCCTTTGCTCCTATTAGACCCCTCATGTGTATAGTGAATGTGATGGACTAAATGATTTTTAAATTATCTCCCAGCTCTGCAAAAATATTTGTGTAAGTGTTGGTGAATAAGGAATATTGAATAATAGAATATGATATAAAATTAGATTTATGCTATATTAGGCTATAAATATCCTGGGTGGAAGACTCATACAGTACTCAGAATAGCATCAATAAATAATTTTAGATGATAATGGCAATAGAGAATATAGCTGTTAGTAAGGTGGAATTTCTCATGGAATACCTTTTCTACAGTGATTTACATTTTCTACTTTTTTCTAGCATATGGGAAATCTGGAGTTAAATATTAAATGAAAAATCTCATTTAATCAAAATTATTATAACCTGATATATCTTAATAATGGTATACCACAACAGACCCCATAGCTTATCAAACCATTCAAATGTTGATAAAGAGAGCCTAAATTTAGGTATAAATGAAAAATTCACCCAACTATCTAGGTGCTGAACTTCAGACATTAATAACAAATGTGTATCCACCCCAAGTATCCTAATTGTCTCTGGAGACCATGTTAATTAGTCACCATAGTCTATAGGTTAGCATGTAGTTTCTTCCAAAGTGCACAAGGACTGGATAATTATGGCATCTTTGAGCCCATCAGGTCACTTCTGCTGAGGCCTTGTAAATAGCCAGATGTTCTCTTCACCTGTGTATTTGCAATTGAATTCTTCATGACCCTTTCTTTGTATAAATCCTCTGCAATAGATAGGGAGCCGTCAATGTAAACTGTTATTATCTGGGTTTCCTCACTGGCCTATGACAAATGTAAGCACATTGCTCGCTGAGTTAAAGTCTTTTATGGTTAGTGTTTACTCAGTAACATTTTCCTGGACTGTTATTCCATGTTCAATTTTCCTTCTAATTTTTTCCAACTGGACACAGCCTGGCAATTCCCCCAAATAGCGTTGGTGGTTTTGATATCTTGTTATGCCAAGAAATGATAAATTGGTGACAGCTCATTCCACTGGCCAGGATCTACATAAAATCATGGTAGCTTCTCTAAGATTGTAATGTCAGCTTTATGGACATTGTATGCAATAGACCTAGATATTAAAGCAGGCCTTGACCATATCAGGACAGAACTTCATTTTAATACTATTCTTATTCATGACCCATTTATAGAAATTCTCTCTCAGACTGCCTGAACGCTCAAATTATGTTGGGATAAGCCACAGTCATATGGTTTTTAATATGCTACTTTGGATGGCCACACTGCCCAAATGACCTGGAATCTGGAAGTCACTGGGTGGAGCCTTTCCTCTTGCAGTCTAAGTATTGGCATGAAATCTCATGAAATTTTTAATCTCAAAATAGATCATCCTAGGGGCTGTCACAAGGCCATCTAACTTCCCTGGAATCACGGCTTATGAAGACAGCTACTCCCTAGAGATCTGGGGAGCTGGAATTCACTAGCTGCCACAAGTGGATGTTTCAGGGGATTGAGGCGGAAAGCAGGCAGCGAATGCTTGAGCTCCCTGGAATGTTGGGGGAACCCTTAGGAGTTGTCAAGCTGGTCCCTCAACAAACAAACCAGAAGAGCAGTGAGCTGGATCTGATGTTTTAAGATTTGATAAAAAATTTGATCAGGATTTAAAGGGATGTAATAGATAGATAGATAGATAGATAGATAGATAGATAGATAGATAGATAGATAGACAGATAGAGCTATACATAAATATACATCACATTAATTTGTGACAATGAATTATGTTAAAACAAAGTTTCACATATAAAATTATGTATATGCAATATTTGTTGTGCACAAATGACCCAGAAGGTGCCATAATAGAAGCAGAGATGAACAAAGTCCCGATAAAGCAATTTACTGATATATAAAACATAATTTATATAATTTTAATAACAATAATGACAACAATAAAATAACATAGAAATATGATTTTTATCCTGCCATAAGTGGAATAACCTTACCTGGCCTTGGGATCCATGGTCTAGGCACAATTGGGTCCTCTAAAGATGCTATTTCAGCTATAAATTTGAATTTCCTCATGATGATGGACCCCAATTGCTTAAGCAACACCTTTCTTTGTAGTTGAAAAGGCTGTTTTTTTCTACTGCCGTTTTCAGCATTCGTCACCTTGTTCATGTTTTATATGGCATCAGATAGTGAATGTCAAGAGAAATTTAAAATTATAGTTCATTTACTCTGGTTAAACATAAGGAAGGAAAAGCAATTACCAGACTAAAATGATGGAATTAAAGATTCTTCTTGCAACCTAGTTAGGTATTTAGTGTTTGATGAGTGCAGGGAAAGATAAATACATTTTTCGTGGAGGACTGTATCAATCTGCAATCATGAATGAAAGCCCCTGAACATGATTTAGATATCAAACATATGGTTTGCAAACAAAATCAATCTTTCATGAGGCGGTAAGAGTTAGTTGACAATATACTGTACCTTTTTTGTTTCTAAATTGAAAAATGCTTTTTTAGTGGTGAATAAATTTGCCACACAACAACTGAATTTTTTATTTTTATTCCTGGCTGTGAAAATACACTTCAAGATAGATTGTGGTTTAAGAGAGATCCTGCAGATGGTCTGTGGAAAATCATATATACATATACATATATATGTGTGTGCGTGTGTGTATATATATGTACATATATATATATACTCTTATAAACAGAGTAAATGCATTCTTAATATGAGGATAAAATGTTAATTAGTTTCATTTAATTACAGACTTGCTACATGCTAGAAGTTTAAATTTAATGGATTGGTGATTCAATTTGATTGATCATAAAAAATAAGTATGAACATGCACTCATTGTTGTGGAGCTTAAACTGTATGCCCCATGCATTTGTAATTGTAATATAATATCAAGCAAAGGCAACTTCCCAGGTTCAAAATACCAGCATAGGTGCTCTCTATTTTATTCAGTAACAAACCCAGAACAGAGAAGATCAAAACATGACATCATTCAAAATACAGCATTTACTAAGTGTGATTAAATCATCTCCAAGGCCTACCCCACCCCAGGACTTTCCAATCATTCAATCAATTACAAAGTCTCTGTTCCAAATACTTCTCCACCCCTAGGCTATACCTTAATTAAGTCCACCACAAAGCCCCTCTTCTCAAATGGAGATTAGTTTCCAAACATAAGTAAAATACATTCATTTGCTCAACCATAGAACACAAAAAGGTCAAAAGTTCCCCACCCCTGGATCACAATTGAATCTACCCCAGAGTTACATCAAGTTTAAACACAGCACTTAATACCCAAATGGAGGTCTTTTCTTCATCTTGACACGGCAAGTTCTTAGCAATCTTAGTTCCTGGAGAGACAAGGCTTAGCAAGGCCATAAGATACATTGCCAGTCCCTTCATGAATTTATCCTCTGTCTGTAGAACAGCCCTAGAACCCCTGAACACATTAGCAAAGCCCTCTCCCAGGATTTCTGTAAACATACAAGAAAATCCTTCTTCAGGGCTTCTGAACCAACAGAAAGGCTCCCAGACCCCTGCAACAACAGTACTGTCCCTCACCAGTGGACAGTATTCATTCTGTCTGCAGGACAGTCTCCAGACCCCTGCAACAACAGTACTGTCCCTCACCAGTGGACAGTATTCACTCTCTGTCTGCAGGACAGTCTCAGGCCTTCTTAACCAAATGCCAGGTTCCAGGACTTCTTCAACAGGACAGTCTTTCACCAGTGGACAAATCTGGCAAAATAACATCAAAACAGACAGACAAAGTACCAGCAAAACAGCCATGTCTCCTCAGTCCTTGGCAGCTCAGGGGGCAGGTCTCAAAAGTCCAGGGCAATTCAAAGCGGCCACCAGCAATCCTCTTAGTCTCTCTCTCTCTCCACGAGGTGCTGCTTCCAAAAAAAAAAAGATCTTCCGCCTCTCTCCAGTGTCTCTCCAAATCCACGTCACCAGCTCCTCCCACTTCAGGACTTTCTTTTCACATCAACAAGCCCATCCCACAGGTGGGATTAACAAACTCTGGGTTTTAATACAATCAATTTGAAAACCAAGCCAATACAGGGGAATCTTTAATTGCCATTACTATCACAGTAATTCATCTTTGGGTTTGTAATATGACTTGGACAGTAATGGATAAAGAAATCTATTTTACAATCAAATATATTAAACTTATGCTCACATTAAAGCACATAAATTATTTGCTTAAAACTAATTCTATAATTATTCAAGTGAATATAATACATATGCAACTTATCACCTTTGTGACCCTGGATAAGTCACTTAAGCTTTGGGGGCATTAGTTTCTTCATCTCTAGAAGGAAGGGGTTGTACCAGATCTTTAAAAAGTCCCTTCCAGCTCTAAATCTAAATTCTATGAGTAGGCTGACAAGAATTACCCAGCATAAAAAGATGTGCAGGGTTTCCAGTCTTCATTGTTTGGACAATTACGCACATCTGAGAAATTCTGTAATTCATTCTTCAGAGGTACTCTGGTGCTTTATAGCTTTCATGATTTCATCCCCATGAGTATTCCTTGCACCAATGTAGAGTCCAATCCCTCCCTCCATGTCTTTTTATCCTAGCTTATTCTTATCTATTTCTTTCCATAAGTGCTCCAAAGAGGATCCACCAAATCCATTGGAAACACTCCTCTTCTATTAATATTAAAGGGGTAGAAAATACCACCTTATCCAGTTACTGTTTCTAATTATCAATATATGACTGACTTACTTCCATTTTGGTATTATATGTCCTTGATGGCTTTCTTTATGTCATTTCTCAATATCTATTGCCAATAATGTGGCTCATGCCACATGATTTAGTGATTCCATTGGTCTTTGGATTATTATGCAATTTTAACTTTTTCAAGGTTTTGTTTTTTCACTATTCACAGTAATATGAAAAGAATTTAATAGACACAAGAGGTTTAGGAACATTAAGAACATTGTAATTTCCTAAATGCCATTTAGCCCAATCCACTTCCTAATTCTGAGCCAAGGTTATTGTCCATATGTTCGATCTGTCCAATTTACAATCTAACTCCATGTTAGATAACTCCTAACATTATTCGTCCAGATGCATTTTATAGCCCAGGCAATGTTTTCATCCACCTTGTTTTGTAGTTTGGATAGTTAAGTGTAGCTTTCCCATTTTGGTAGCTTTTACTGAGGAACTTTAATAGAGGTATGGGGTTTGGTACATGTAGGAAAAATGTTATCTACACAGGATATTTAAGGAGCTTCATCACCAGTAATTAATACATGCTTTAATTTGGACTTTGAATAGGACATCTTCCAACATAATTACTAATTCCTTAGATGAACATGTCTTTCCTATTTAACATCTCATTTAATAGTAATACTAAATAGAACATGCCATATGTTTCTATTCTGACACCTCATCTTTGGCAGAAGATGAAGACTGAGAAATTCTATGAAGAATTCACATGTTGCAGAGAATGAAGATACGGAGAAATTCTTTGAAGAAGTCTATGAATGAACCACATTCTATAAATTAAAACAATATATACTTTGATACTTGGAGATATCAATGTGAAGCTGGGAATGTTAGGATAGTGAAAAATACATTAGAGCATATGGACCCCTAATAAGGAATGAGAAAAGTCAAAGACTTTTTTTATACACAGAAGATCTCTGCCTATAGATAAGGAATACATTCTTTGAGAAAATAACCTGCAGGTCCTGGATTAGGTGAGTACCAAAGGATATCACAAAAATAAAATCTGATTACATTGTAGTAGACAAAAGTTCTTTTGAGGAAGCTATCCCTAAGTTAATTAAATACAAAAAAAACAAGAAAATTTATGGTATACAACTGAAACAATCTCAGTTTGACCTATTCATTTAACTTTTTAATGACAACAATGAGATATTGATTAAAGAAAGGAGAGAGATTCTATCATAATTTAATACAGAAATTTAACTATTTTAAAATCATAACAAGGAGATTAAAAAAACCTAAACAGTACATGACTTAATTGCCAAACAGAGATTACATGGAAGGAAATATGCACTTATTAATTACCTACAATGTGCCAGGCATCTTACAAATATTATCTCATTTTATTTTCACAACAACAATGTGAGGTAGATACTATAATTATTCCCATTTTACAGTTAAGGAAATTGATGCAGATAGGGGCTAAGTGACTTGCTCAGGATCACACAGCTACTAAATGTTTGAGGCCAGGTTTGTACTCAGGTCTTTATGACTCCAGGCCAAGTGCTTTATTTATTGTGCTACCTAAATATCTCTATATGACACACAGAGGCAATTTCTATGACAAAGGCAAAGTACAGAATGTGACTTCATTTGTAAAATCTTATGGAGTAGGATAATGGAACATTGTGAGTAGCATCACTGTGCAGGTAGAGGGCACACAATGAAGGACAAAACCAATTTAAGGAAAGCTTTGTGAGAGACCCACCTGTCTTTCTGAGGGAATTTCTGGACAAAACTGAAAGGATGGCAATAAACAGAAGAAAAATGGAAAAGATTTACTGAGATTTTGGTAACAGGCTTTTTCTCATTATCAAGAATTGTTGTACCTCTTCATTTGGACTATAGCATTATAATTCCAGATATGGTTATAGAGGAGGGAAAAACAATACTAAAGAGAACAGAGATGGGAAAAGCAGATGAATTAGACCAAGCATAAAGGAAATCTTTGCTCGAAGTCATGGAATTGTGAGGTCTTGAACTGATATTCACAAAGTATCTGAAGGAGGAAAGAGTATGGGAAAACAGACAAACTTGTATCTTGTTATTTATTCTAAGGCAAACAAAAAAATAACAACAAAACAAAACAAAAAGGCATCCAAGAGAAGGTTGACAACTCTCATTTCCTATGTCTATGTTCCCATCAACATAACATTCCTCAGAGCATTATCTACACAATTTTTCAGAGCATCCTTGATAGAGATATTAATCAGTCAGTCAATCATTCAAGCAGTCAGTGAGCATTCATGTGCTTTTAATGTGCCAGGAAATGTGCCAATAATTAGGGTTACAAAAAATAGTTAAAATTGTTTTTAAATGTAACTGGGGGAAAATAAAACTAAAATAAGTGAGTTGGGAAAAAAGAGAAAAGTACAGTGTTTCTATCCTGAAGGAGCTCATTTTCTAATGAGGTAGATGGTTTACAAATCTATGTACATATAAATGGCAGTTAATCTCAAAGTGAAGGAAAAAGTTAGTGGGGAAGTAGGTGGTAGGAACTGGGAATGGTCTCTTATAGAAGATTAATTTTCAGCTCAGCCTTGAAGGAAGTCATGGAATTCAGAGGGAAAGCATTCTAGACATGGGAGATCAACAATGAAAAAGTATAGAGTGGAGAGATGGAGTGTTAAGTTTGAGTAAAGGCAAGCAGGCCAGTGTAGATGGAGTACAGTGTTTTTGTGGGTGTGGAGGAGGTGGGGAGTAAAGTTTATTAAGACTGAAGATGTAGGAAGAAGATGGGTTGTGAAGGGCAGAGGATCTTACATTTGATTTCAGAGGTAATAATAGCCACTGGAGTTTGCTGGGAAAAGGAGTGACACAATAAGAATTGTGTGTTAAGGGAAAATCATTTTGGCAGCTGAGTGGAGAATGGATTACAGTTGGGAGAAAGTTAATGGTTTCCCCATGCTATTAAAATAGTCAAGATGTATATGATAATGACCTATACCAGAATAGAAATGGAAGCACCATATGGGTCTGATAGAGCAAAAAGGGATAGCCTCTGAAACACTAGAGATTTACTGTGGAAAAAGAGACCTGAGTGGAATGGCCTCGATTAGGTATAAACCCAACCTGGTTAAAATGTGTAATCTTTCTAATACATGGTAGCCTACTTGGTAACATTTTAGTTTAAATTTTTATATTCATGTTCCCTAGGGTTATTCTGTAGTTTTCTTTCTCTGCTTTGTCTTTCCCAAGTTTATATTATAAACAATATTTGTTTCACAGAAAGAGATTGGAAAGATGCTTTTTCTTATTCTAAACAGTTTATGTAGTATTGGAATTTTTCTTTGAATGTTTGTTATACTTCATTTGTGAATCTGTTGTTATACTTCATTTGTGAATCTGTTGACCCTAGGGTCTTTTTCTTTGGAAGTTCATTTATAAACGACCTAGATTGAGAGTTGGTGGAGAGGCCTTTGGGCAAAGATAGAGGCTCGGAGGTATTGAGATCTGAAGATGAAGCAGGGATCAATGATGTGACCCTGTAGAGAAGAAGAGGTCCCAGATTGGTGGACAAGTGGGGTTTCACTTTCTCTACGTTCCATTAGATTATCACAAATTTGAATTAAAGATGTAGGGTAAAGGTCAGATTAAATCAGATTAAAATGTAATTGGGTAATGTTTAATGAAAGAAGTAAAATGTTTAATGAAATAAATAAAAATATAATAGTATATATAAAAATATACATATGTATGTGCATATACACACATATATAGTGTATATGTATATACATGTATGTATATGTATGTGTGTATTTTAATGGTGTAATTAGGTTACTACTAAAAGGTATGAAAGCCTTTCTACAAGCAAGCCTCCCCTAAGTAAACTTCTCTTTAAGAAAGTTACTCCCCCAATGGGCTCTATGTGATTCAAAATGTATAAAAGATGCCACTAGGAAGATGTTTGACTCAAAAAAGATGAGTTAGTCATATGATGAGAGCAAGGGATATTTGGTGGATAATGTATGTGTTCTAATTTCAATATTAACAAAGATGGCCTCTACCCAACATGCTGAGTCAACTCCTTCTTGTGAATTTATGGGAGTAGATAAAAATCACAGTGATGGATTGAAATCTATATCATTGACAGCAATTGGGGGTAGGGTGTTGGGAAGAGGCACAAGAACCTTTATGAGATTACATCTCCATATATGTATTTCAGAGAGAATATTTTATGAGTGAAAAAATCACCATAGTCACATTTATTACATATTCTTGCAAAATAGGAAGGAGACAATTTCTTTGTGGGGAATCTTTAAGGCTAAATTTTGTTTTACTTAGCTAAATGCTGTTAATATACTTGCAGCATGGGTGTGACACTGCTCTTCAACTCTTCTCTCTGATCTGTCTTTTGTGCCCTACTGACCCCTCTCTGGTGGCTACAATTCACTCAGAATCCTAAGGGTAACCCTGATGTGGGAGAACTACATATTACTACTTGCAGTTTTGACTGATAAGCCCCTATTGTGCATCTTTTTAAAATAAATCAAACAAGCTGACACCACTAACTTTTAATTAAAAGCTATTTACAAAATGGAAAGGCAGAAGCAAGAATAATCTTAAATAATATTTCACCCATAAACTTGAATCACTCTCTCGCATAATTGTGAGAATGGGTAAAAATCTTGAAACTATTTGGCAAAGAGACATGAGTAGGGAAAAATATGTTTCTAAGGTAACTCATGAATCTAGATTTTAGACTCAAATGTCCTTGATCTTCTTAGGGAAGAATGTGTTTTATGAGTTAGCTTCTGAGCAAGATCTCTCTTCTGGGCCTCTCTGCAATATGTCTAGGTAGAATTGCTTCTTGTTTAGTTAGTATTATTTGACTACTAAACAGTGTTAAGTTTTTTAGTGAAATCATGGATTATAAACTTAAAGTCTGCAGAGCAGTCCAAGTCTTCTCCTTTGGTTGAGTTCTGTGTCAGGGCTATCTGGAATCCATAGAGCTATTTGAATCTGTTCAGTGGGATTTGAGGGATTTCTCTCTCTCAAGCCATAAGCAGTTGTAAAAAAGCAATGCAAACAGACCTATGAGGGGTTTTCACATTTCAAGCTGAAGATGTCAAAGACAAAGTACCCAAGCCTATTCCTATCCAGCTCTTCAAACCTCAGAGGATTCTTCTTTCTGCTAGGAAGCTCTTCTGATCTGGGCAGCATTTCTCCAATCAGATCAGTTCCTAGCACCAGCTACAAAGCCCATCTACCTCTATTCACCTTGTCTTAACTGGGTTCAGAATGCAGGAACTTCTCTTGCCTTCTGATCTTCTGTTTCTTCCTTCTCTGTTCTGCTGCTGTATCCAGTCATAAACTTTGGTCAATTTCATACTTCAAAGCATGAAGTGACTTATTTCTACTTTGGAATGAAAAAATAAAATTCATATTTCTGTCAGATACACCAGATAGAAAATGTACAACCATCCCACAGTTACAAAAAAGTTCTAGTTGTCAGGGTTTCCCAGGTCTCTCCCTCAAACACAACAGGCATATGAATATCCTATTTGGGGGAAAATTTTACATACACACATATGTGTATAAACATATGAGTGTGTAGATATATATTCAATGAGAGTGTTTTTCTTCTATTATCTAGGAATTTCTTTCTTGAATGTTTCTCATACAAGTGTCCTTTTTCTACCATTTTTAGTAAACAAAAAATGTCCAAAATGAGAAAGGGATACCATCTTACACAACCAATTAATGAAAGACACTATGTGATCTTATATTCATTATATCTTTAAGGCGGTATGACCAAAAACCATTGCTTTAAGGTAGAAAATTGCCTGTAGAATTCTTCTTGCTCCTTACTATATTTTTTATTAGACATCTCCAATGGATTCATAAATCACTACAATAATTCTTTTTCATTTAAAAATTTTTCTGCTTTATTACCATTACCAATTTCAACACACTAAGGGAAAAAAAAAACAAGAGGAGGCTCCTCTATGAAAGCATTAACTTCTGTTACAGTTGATTTGTTCTATTTTAAGTATATATGAAATGTTCTCATACTTTTTTATACAAGTGAAAAATCAGGCACGCAAGTCAGTAGTTGCTGATATCTTAATCACCTGTTTCTTAGGTAGAAGAATGATCTGTAATCTTTTTCAATTATTTTAGAATTTTCTCCTCTTTGAGATATCTTTAAAACTAATATTTGAGAAGCTTTAACATTGTATTCTTTATCACAGCTTTATCCAGGACGAGATGCAGTTCCTGACTCCATTTAAGAAAAAAGGTTATTTCTAATTCCTCACAGAGCATATCAGGTACTAAGATAATAAAATCAAAATATGATAATTGTGTTATTGACAGTTGTGTTATTGATGTTATTGATGACAACAGAAGAACAAAAAACTACGCACATGAAATATCTAATTTATGCCTTAGAGAAACCAAAATTAACATTTATGTCAGACCAACCATATATAGAAAGTGTACAATTTTCCTAGTTACCAAAAATTTACAATTTGTTGGGGTTTCCCAGATCTCACCATTACCCACCACCCAATAGTTATATAGATGCGTGGCTGGGTGGGATGGGAAGAGAGAGGCATTTTAGTCATCCACTTCAGTAAATCGTCTCTCTCTCTAGGGATGCTTTCTTTCAGACTGATGCAGATCTTTTCCTTTTCATATCTGTTGTCATCTTCCTTTGGGATTCATCTATACATTCTCTTAGGACAATCCTACTGCCCTGTGCAAAATATGCATTGAATTAATGTTTGTTGAAATGAACTGAATCATCTAGCTTAGCTGTTTCTTATGGCAAGATCTCTGCAGCCTGGTTTTCTCAGCTGCTTTTTCCATTTTGTGAGGCAATATGCTTTACAATCTTCTCTCATCCACCTCTATAATATTTTGCAAATGATCTTGTACTCTAAACTGGTAGTGAGTGCTATTGAGTGCTGCATCCTTCTATTTCCCAAAATGATTAAATGCTTTTTTCAGTTAGGGTGGATTCTGGACCTTTTCTTTCTGTTTTCTTGTTATGCAAATGTTTTTCATTACTTAAACTTCTGGAAATCACAATACTCAGAGCTAATGTTTTTGTTTTATTCTAATTCTCATTCTTTGGTCAGAAGCTTATTTAAACAGGTCAAGTTAGAGGGGCTATTATCAAAACCAGTGACTTCTCATCTTTTCCTTCTGGTTTGATGTTTACTTTGACCTTTGCTTTAATCATTTGATGACCTAAATCCTTGCAGACATCTGATGCTGAACTGACAACTATCTCCATAACCAATCATTTCTTGCTTTCATGGCTGTGGTCACTTTTTCTTTCTTTCTTTCCTTTTTAAATTTCACCCTTTGGTACTTACACCATAAAGGGTCTTTCAATACTCTTCTTCAAAATATTTTTTTGATATCTAGTCATAAGTGTCTTGAGTAGTCAACAAGATGACTGCTTTCTGCTTTAAATGCTTGACTGTTAATAAACATTTTCTGGCAAAGTTGTTACTATCTTCCTCTGTGCCCACTTTTGCAATGAAATAATCATGGAACAAGATTTATTTCTACCCATTTTGCAGGACTTTGTCAAGTTCTTTGATAGCAACTATCTGCTTCAATGTAGGCAACATACATTGTTGTTTTATAAGCTATCATGATCTTCATGGTCTGTTTGCTTCTGTGTGGCAAGCTGACTGAGGGTTCCATTGAACTAATCTTTCACATTACTTTTGTGTATGAAGGGAAACAAGTTTGCTAACTTTCGAATCCAGAAGATTTGAGTTCAAATCTGGTCTCATACAGTAGCTGTGTCACTGAACCTCTCTGTGCCTCACTTTCCTCATCTGTTAAATGAAGAAGTTGGGCTTCCTTGCCTCTAAAGTCTTTTCATGCTCTAAATTTATGATCCCATGAATTCTTTTATTTGCTTCTTTGATAAGCATCTATTACTGGCTCTTCCATTTAGATGCCCTTCCTTGAGGTTTTCTAGCTTCTTAAATTGTTTTTTTTTTTTTTTAAAGCAATCGGGGTTAAGTAACTTGCTCAAGGTTACACGGCCAGGTGTTTCTGGGTGGTTGCTAAGTGTCTGAGCACAGGATTCGATCCCCAGGTCATCCCAACACTGGAGCCAGTGCTCTTACTTGCTGTGCTACCTGGCTGCCCACAGCTTCTTAAATTCTTAAGAATTTAAATGCGTATCAATATGCATGAACTTTGGCTCCTCCATTTCATTGGCTATTGGACAAAGACCTTACATTATATTTATGGATAGTTAAGTTTATGTTTCTAGGCAATATAAAAACTGTGTAATTCTTGCTGGTCTCTGACCTCTGTCCTTCTACTTCATTATTTTCACTGCAGAAACAGAAAAGGGCCTCAAATAATTGAGGAGGTTTTGTATTTCTGTCCCTTTCCTGCATTGTGGTCAAAAAATTCTTCATCTAGAGATCAAACTTGAGTGTTAAGTGCAGGCAGAAAAATTACACAAGAGACATGTTTTAACTGTTCCATATTTCTGATGTGGATAGAAAAGGAGTGAATAGTTGTCAATCACAGTAGAAAAGATTCAGTAGAGGCACTCAGGAAAAAAAAAAAACTTTTTGCCTGGGAGGCTCATGAGATTCTTAGGATGAGTAACTTAGGGGAATTCAGAAATCACCTTCCCAGGAAATTTTCTAAGAGTAGGAAATATACTCATCAGTATGAAATGTTTGAGTGCCACCTTGCCTGGAGACAGTGGGATAGACCAGATCAGCCTCACAAGTAAGTGTCAAAGATGATAAGACTGTAAAAATTCTATCAAATCTATCATATTTTCATTGTCCCCACTCACAGTTATCTGTGTGATTACCTCATCTTGGTAGCCATCTCACCTCCTTCTACTCTTCCTTTCATCTCATGATTAATAATACAGGGATATCCTTTTCTAGAAAATTGTGCTCAAGGGTTCCCCATAGACAGGAGTTCCACTGGCAATGAAACAAAACATAATTAGAAAGGAGAGACAACATAAACAAATTTCTCATTATGCCCAGTACACAGTTGCTATCATTCTTGCTTTTTCATTTGGGTAAGTGCTCATTTTCATGGCTAAACTGTTTGATCATCAGTGGTCCTTTTTTGGCTCTGGTTATCTATAAGTCTGTGAAATTAAAATATAATCAAAGACACTAAGCCCCAAGAACATCCATCTTAACTTCAGAACCTTTCCTGATTTTGTGACAGAAAGAAATTAACTTATCTGTCTCAGAGACTGTGGTGTGGAATAGAAAAATAGGATCAAGAGAAAGATACTTCCAAAGCAAGGTCAGAAAATCAAGTGACCTTTCCTTAGTTTCATGATAACACCTGACTACCTCGGCATTCTTCAAGCATTTTAAGCAACAAGGTTATGTTTAATTTATCAGTAACTGTGACTGGAAGGGAAGGAAAATATTCCAGTTTTAGTTGTATTATTGGGGATTCAGATACTTTGTGATATTAGAACATTAAATTGGAGGGAGTCATTCAAATATGCCATTGTATTTTGTGTGTATGTGTGCTTAGAGTAGTAGGACACTTTCATTACGTGGCTTACTTTTACCAGTCCTGTGATATGCTATAATCAGGTCTCTGTTATATCATTTATGCAAAATTGTTCATATTCAGTTTTAATATCAGTGAAACCTTTCCCAAAAATACTTCTAATGTTTTATTCATGTGGGGGTCATTTTGAAATGGCCTCTCAACATCCTAAAATTGCCTTTGGATATACAAACTTAAAAAAGTGTTTTTACATATTTTTTTCCCCAGAAGGAAGATTATATGTTATTTCCAATGAATGAAAAAGACAGTGACAGCAAAAACAATATAATAACCACAAGAAAGTTTCTTTTTTAACAAGACTTTTAGTGATTCCTTTTTGGGGGGGTTTCTAAAAGAGAGTGGGGTATTTTGTGATGGAATAATGATTTTTCAAATTTTTCTCAGAAATATAGTTGAGAGATAAATGCTATGAATTCAGAGAGTCACAATTATGGAATTAAGTGGAAATTAAGATGCTAGAATTTCATAACAGATAGGATACTGTTGGAGTCAGAGAGATCTAGGTTTAAATCCTGACTCAGACACTTACTACCTTTGTGACCCAGGACAAATCACTGACCTCTCTGACCCTGAGTTTCCTCATTTGTAATATGAAAAAGTTGAAGTAGACAACCTTTGAGACCTTCTACCACTAAATCTATGACCCGATAATAGTCTCACACTTAGAGGAACCCAGAAAAAAAATCTTATTGTTGCACATAAAAGATACTCCATACTGCATGTTCAATTATAGAGAAATACATTCTTGAGCACCTTAGTTTGGTGTATATAACACACACACAAGAGTCAACCTTTTCTGACTCCCCCTAGTTCCTAGTACCTCCCTCTCCCCTCATTTTAAAATATATATATGCAATTTGTAATCTATATTAATATATATGTAATCTACATATGCATATGTGTATATGTGTATTGTATTGTGTGCACATATCTATATATATTGATTCATATCTGTCAATCTATGTATCTATGTCTATCTATATAGCTCTCTGTATATATTTTATATGTACATATACATATAAGTATATATGTATGTATATACATATATACTATACACACATATATATACATACACATACATATATATGTATATATCTATATAGCCATCTATCTATTCACACTATTGTAGACTTACAGACTAAAACAAATGAGGTAATAATAAAGAGTTTAAAAAATTATTTATCCAAATGCATCTTTTCATCCCAAAGATCCTATTTTGTATTGGAGAAGGTAATGATGAGGGATGGGATTTAAAAAAAAATATTTTTTTTTTCTCACAGAGAAGGAAGAAGGGATGGAGAAACTCCTAACATTCATAAAATGCAATGGTCTTCAAAATTTTGGGGCTGGGGATACCCCACCTACCTTGTCTCAATTTACCATTGCTAAAACACACCTCACCAAAATTAATGAGTCATAGATCTAAAGTTGAAAGTGACCTTGGAGGTCACCAGGTCCAACTAATTAACTGACAATTGATGAAAGTCAATTGTTTGATGTCTCTGTGTTTCCATTTGCTTATTTTTACTTTCCCTTGTCTACTCCCCAAGGCCAGTTGTGAAGATGTGAAAATATTATTGACTGGAAAGTACTATGTCTGAACACTTGTGCTAAGTGAATTGGATCAAATTCAATTGCATGAACCTTAATGAACCAGTGTTTTTCATGACTAAACCAGTGGCATTTCGATGTCATTCCCCTTATTAATCAAAGGAAGGACATTGTACTTTATGCTGAAAGAGCTATCACCACCCAATGGCTCTTCAGACTTTTGCAACTCTACTATCCCTGCATGCTATTCCAGGTTGCAAAAGCAAGGAAGGACATGATGTAGAGATAGTGATTAGCATCTGTAGGAAGTCTACTTGAAGTTCACCAAGCCACAACAAAGCAAGCATTCCAAATTCTGCAGCCTCATCCTTCAAACTCCATTCAGAACTCTGTCACTATCCCTCTAGTGATTTCTTTCCCTTAGTTTGAGAAGCCTTGTCCTAATTCATATTTTAATAAGGTAGGGAGTCATCAAAATTTTCCTATTGGGTCAAGAACTCAAAGATTGACTTATGAACATAAAACATTCCAGGAGAAAACCCTTTCTCAGTCTTTATATGATCTGCATCTATATAAATTACCTGCTACAACACTTGCATACAGAGATACAATTTGTATGTAATGCCATTCCCATAGGGGCAGGAAGAAGCAATGCATCTCATACACAATTGCCACCAAAGAGCTCAAGGATGAATGTTTAAGTCCAGACACTGACACATACCCCTAAATTTTCAAAGCTTTGCTTGCAATTTCAGCCCCCTGACTCCCATTCACTATAATGGAAGTCAGGTGGCAAAGCCCCAATGAAAACTCCTTGGAAATTTAGAAGACAGCATAACAGTATTCTTTTGTTTTTGCTGGAGAAACATTTATATGGGACATAGGTTCAACTGTCCATGAAATGATGCACTAATCTCTAGAGTTCACAATGCAATTTGGAGTATATTTTCCTCTCCATGTGCATGCAATTGTAAAGGTAATTGCCACCCTGAAGGTAAAGTATGTTGAGTTCTGCTCATGTCACACACACACACACACACACACACACACCTTTAATATTTGGAACTCTAAGCTAAACAACATTTTTCATGGTGCATTCATAGGAAAAACAAACAAACAAAACCTAGGGAATTCATCTTCACTATATGTTCCCTTTAATAATTTGTTTTGCCAAGACTGTTTTGTGTGTATCCCCCTCTCTGTTCTGTGTTGTGGGTGTTGATTTTTACAAACAATTTTGTTTTGGAGACAATAACTTTATCTTTTAACCTGACCTGCATCATCTGTACAACATGATGTGGCTTTGGTGATGAAGCATCAGGTTTCCTTGTCTCTGTAGTTCATTCATTACATTTGGATGCTACATGTGTTTAAAATCTGGCAATTATACCTGATCAAGAATAACAAAGGCCAAGTTCAACCACTAGAGGAATTTTCAAAATGCAATGTCTGTTCAACAACTGTTCATCAAATTAATTACATCCTAAAGATCAGAGACATGGAGGCTGGGTTCAAAAGTAGGGTAACCATTTGAATTTTGGGCAGCCATGTTTGGGATTTAAATTCAAACAGGTCAAAAGAAGGCTGCCCTTATTTTTTTTGAAGACCCAATCTTCTATTTAGGTATGAACATATGTCTTCACCAACAAAAATTGTAATTGGACACTTAATAGTTTCCCTATGGGAAAATCCACTGCTGCACTTGTCTATACCTCATGGTTCAGTATTTAATTGTATTTTGTCATATAACATTGGTTATTTCTCTACCCATGTGTGTTATTATGATGGGGAAGTAATCCTTAGTTCTTGAAGGTTATGTCAGTAAAGTGCAAGCACTAAGTGCCTCTGCCAAAGCAGAAAGACTTCAAGTATGAATCTAACAGTAGGCTATTATCACAAGACCACCTTAATTAGGATTGAGCAAAATCCCTAGAAGATTGGCCACAAATGATTTTGAGGGAGAAGGGGAACTAAGGAAAGCATAAAAATGGTAGTGCTGTGTCTAGAGTCAGGAGACCTGGACTGGAATGCAATCAGAGAAAATTATTAGCTCTATCACTATGGGCAAGTCACAAACCTTCAGAGCCTCAATTTACTCATTTGTAAAATGGAAATAATTATTATTATAAATTATTAGATAAAAGTTATGGTAAGTATTATATAATTATTATAGCAAGTCTTCACATTGGTCTTCAAGATTTGCAAAGTGTCATATGTGCATTATTTCATTTGATTCTTACAATAACCATGTGGAAAGAAGATTGAAACTAAGAGAGGTTAGTTGGCTTACTCAGTCACACAACTAGTAATTGCATGAGGTAGGATTCAAAATCAAGACTTTCAGATTCTAACCCTCTGTCCACTATACCATTTAGCTGCAAGTGTTTAGCATTGTTCAAAATACTATGTAAATGTGAGCTATTGCCAACAGAAGGTGATTTACTAAGGCACAGAGAGGTTTCAATCTATATGAATAGATGGAATACACTATTGATGAATTCATAAATCTTTTAAAGCTTTAGGGTCAATGGATCATAGATGTAGATCTGTCAGGGGCTTCAGAGGTTATGTAATACAACTGCCTAAGTTTATAAAAGCAGAAACCAAGGTTTAGTTATGTGATTTCTATAAGGTCCCACAGGTCACAAGCATTAAATCTGAGATTTGAACCCAGGTTCTTTAATTCCAAATCTATCATTCTTTGCAATCTATCATGTTGCCTTTTTTCAGATTCATTAATTTTCTCTTCTCAACTACATTGTAAGTGGGGACTATGTTTTATATTTCTTCCGTACCCCTCCCCATAGTAGTTACCACAGTGTTGAGTACATACTAGTTGCTCAATAAATATTTTGTTTATTAACTGTTATTTTATTTATTTAGCATTTTATTTTCCCAAGTTACATGTAAAAAACAATGTTTAACATTTGTTTTTAAAATTTTAAATTCCAAATTCTCTTCCTTCCTTCCTCCCTACACACCCTCACTGAGAAGGCAAACAATTGAATATAGGTTATACATATATAGTAGTCTTGCAAACATTCATAATAGTCATGTTGTAAAAGAAAATATAGATACAAAACTCAAGAAAAATGAAGTGAAAAAAGTGTGCTTCAATCTGTAATCAGATACCATCAGTTCTTTCTCTGGGGATGGATAACATTTTTCATCATAAGTCTTGGATCATTGTATTGCTTGCTGAGAACAGCTAAGTCATTCACAGATGATCATCTTATAATGTGGCTGTTACTTTGTACACAGGAGATTTCACTTTGCATCAGTCCATGCAAGTCTTTCCAGGTTTGTCTGAGAGCATCCTGTTCATTTCTTATGGTACAGCAGTATTCCATCATAATCACATACCTCAAATTGTTCAGCTGTTTCCCAATTTATGGGTATCCCCTCAATTTCTAATTCTTTGCCCCCAGAAAAGAGCTGCTATACATATTTTGTACATATAGATTCTTTTCATTTTTTATCTCTTTTTGGATAGTCATCATTTCATTTTGAGTCATCAGAATGCCCATGATGATTACCATCAACATTTTATCTTGGCATAATTTTTATCTTGGTGTATCTTAGATGTTATACAAAATGAGTTAATACATATGTCCTCTGCTCTTTGGTAAACTATTTTAAAAGTAGCCAGACAACTGAAGTAAGACTAAACACATTCAAAAATTAACATTCTTATCAGAAATTTAGTTTAAATATTGGTTTAGAAAATGTTTTGGTATCTGTCTATATTTCTGTACTTTGGTCTTATCTCTAAGTCTCAGTACAAAGTATGTCCTTCATCCTCCTTGATATTACTTCTTCCCTCTATGCCCTTGATCCCACTCAGTTCCAATTTCTGTGAGATCTTGCTTCTATATTAATTCTATAGCTCTTTACTTCTTTCACCCCTATTTCCATTGTGTCCTTTCCCATCTGACTTAAAACATATTTGGACCCACTCTCTCTTAAAATAAAAATAAAGCCCCAAACCCCAAAACCTTTCATGACTCTGCCACCATATTTACTAACTGTCCTGGTTCTCTCCTTTCTCAGCATAATTTCTAAAATATTTACTTAAATTAAATTCTAAAAAATTTAAATTTACTCCCTCCATTTTCTCATTAATCTGTTCTTTCTTAAACATCTTCAATTCAACTTCCATTGTCATTCCTCTAGTTTAGCTGTACTCAATGAACATTTTTTGCCCAACCTAATAGACTTTTCAAAGTCTTCATTTACTTTTATCTTGTAAGGCTCATTCCACTCTTGGCTTCTGAGACTTTTTCCAACTGCTACTCCACTGTTTTCTTTGTTTGCTTCATTTTCTTCTCTTACTACAAAACTTAGACACTCTCTAGAGTTTAGTATTAGATATTCTACTTGTCTTCACACCTTCTTAGGAAAGAAGGTCCATTCTTGTGGCTTCATCTATCATCTAAATAGATGATTCCCATATCTACATGTCTAATCCTGACCTAAGCTCCAGTCTCCTATCTTTAACTCTGTACCATATATTTTCATTTTGTGATTTTTCTCCCATCTTAACCATAGCATGTTTAAGATTCATCTGATCTTTCTACTCACTTGCAGAATAGTTCTTGTTCCCAATTTCATAGGATCATAGAATTGGAACAGACTTCAGAGGTCATCAAGTACAACCTGCACCTTAAGTATGAATTCCCTTTGCAGTATTCCTGACAAGTGGTTATCCAGCCTTAAATTGAAGGCCTCCAATGACACGGAACTCATTATCTCCAGAGGCAGCTCCTTCCAGTTTTGGACAGCTCCAGTCATTCAAAAGGTTTCCCTTATATTAAGCTGAAATCTGCCTGCCTGCAACTTCCCCCATTGGTTCTACTTTTGCCCATTGGGGCCAAAATGAACAAGTTTAATACCTCTTGCACATGACAACCCTTCATCTCTATGAAAAGTACAATAATGTTCCTCCATAAATCTTCTCTTGCCCAGGATAAACATCGTCACTTCTTTCAACTGATTATCACATGGCATAATTTCATATCCCCACATTATCTTGTGTGCTCTCCTCTGGATATAATCTAGTTCATCAATGCCTCACTTTAAAATGAAGTGCCAAGAACTAGATACAGTTCTTTAGATGTGGTTTGACTTGCTAAAAACACAGTAAGACTATTCCTTTTCTCTTTCTGGACATTATACTGTCAATTGCCCCTGAGAACCAATTTCCCAATTTTGTTATCATGACAAATGAAAAAAAATGTATATATTTTTAAAATTTTGATTATTAAAGTCTTTTAACTGGTCTCTAATGTTTATATTCCTGCCAATAGAATCATCATAAAATTCCTCTTTTGCCATGCCACTCCTTTGCTAAAATCATTCTCCCTACTACCTTAAACATCCAGTCAAAATTTGTATGTGTGCTTTGTGAAAATTTGCAGAATTGAAATTTATTCTCCCCCTTCAACTCTACCTCCCTCTTTCCCCTTGTCCAAACCCTTTGTTCCAAGTAGCTGGGGTCTCTTTACTTTCCAGATTACATGCTATAGTCATTCCTACCTATATGTCTTTGCGCATTATTTTCCCTCATCTGGAAATCTGCATCCCTACCCCTTTGCTTTAAAAACAAATTCAATGTTTTCAGTGTCTAGCTTAAATCCTACTTGATCTACAGAGACAAGTGCTCCATCTCATATTACTTTATCTTGAGACTCAGTGGGATATAATGGAAAGAGTGCTAGACTTTGCCTAAGAAGAACTTTAGGTTTGAATCCTGATGCTAACATTCTAATAATAGCTTTGTGATGACAGTAGCCATGGGATATGTAACAAGTTATATACTAACCATGAGCAAGTCATTTCAACTCTAGTGGACTCAATTTCTCTTCTGTAGAAATGAAGTTCATAATAAAAACATCTGCAACATCTTACAATGCTGTTGTGAAGATCAAATGAAATAATGTATATAAGTACATTGCTACTCTTAATGTCTTTATAAATGCTAGTTATTATCATTTCTTCAATCTATGAGGAAGGTCAAAACAAAAACTGCTTCCCTGATCCTTTTTGAGGGGGAAGATAACCTTTAGCTTGTACTTGGGAGTTTAGGTGCTCAACAAACGTTTGTTACAAAAAAATCACAAATAGAAAGTACTAAGCCATTTATCCTAGTAAAACAGCAAACAGAAATGGGAAAACTTGTGCAGATTAGAACATACAAAAGAATACATGAAGGTAAATGAACTCTTCATCTTGGCATGAGATTAGATTTCATCTCAAACTGAGAAAGAGGACAAACATTCTTAGCCGTCTCTGGAATTTCCAAGAAGAACAGGGACATGATGAGACCAACTTCCGATATATTTCTGCCACTTCAGAGTCTTGCACTGTCGATATTACATGCCTGAAATGTCTTCTGTCCATGTGTCTTTTGGAAGAGTTTCTGGGACCAACTCAAAAAGTCTTATTATGGATGTACACAGTGATGTTTTTAGCATTCTCTCTGTCAATACTCTCCATCTTCTGTATGCAGCACAAGCACAGAATTGTCCTTCCCCTGGCCTAGTTGGGTGGGAGCCAGATTATGGTACAAATACAAATATCAAAATGTACTGGAAAATGTAACCAATAAACTCTATTGGAACTGGACCATTATCATAGACTGAACTACGACTCACAATGATTCAAACATAACATCAATCAATCAAAACTTAAGAAACATTTTTGGAGCATATTGGTGGCACATTGAATAACGCATCTGCCCTAGATTCAGGAGGACTTGAGTTCAAAACCAACCTCAAACACTTAATATTGACTAGATGTTTGACCTTGGACAAGTCACTTAACCCCAATTGCCCTGCCTTCCCTCCTCCAAAAAAAAGCAAAAAATAAATAAAGACATTTTTAATAAATGCCACCATACTAAATACTTCAAGCTACTTGGAATGAAACATTTTTAAATTATAGAGAACAAGCAGAGGAGATAAAAATCATGTAGAAACAGGATGAGGTTTGTCTTACAGTCTGTGCTGGAGATGTGATATTTTCTTTGATCCTACAGAAGATGAGTTTACAACCTAACACTTGTATTTAACCATGTAAAGCAATTATTTTGTCCACATGTGTAATAGTCCCTGGAAATTTTAATGTAAAAGACTGATGATCTGTCCCAAGACTATTTCTATTTGGTCTATCAAAAAGATGAGAACAAGATGGTGATGATGATGATCATCATCATAATCATCATATTCATCTTCATATGATATTTGATTCAATTAAAAAACCATTTATTGACTACAGAGTGGTAGGCACTAGGAATACAAAGATAAAAATTTAAATAGCACTAGGGCTTTACATTTTATGGATTAAATAGCAGGGTATGGGTAGATAATGTTCAATAATAATAAAAAACAAAATATATACACATAATTCTCCCTACTTTATAGTTATCTCCTCAGGGGGCATTGGGCTGGGAACAATAGAGGAAGTAATTTTGGGAAGTCATCCCTTGGAGCTGCAGTAGAGAAGTGTTTACTCAAGGTCATTGAAAAATGAATTTCGAGACACTTAATGGTAGGGGTTAGTATCTCTATGACGGGGTTGGCCACTAGTCTATGCTCCATCAAGGCATGAAGGTGTAGATGTGACCATGTAAAAATGAAGGTCTTTTCTTTTTCAGGTCAAGAAAAAGTAAACAAAGATCATCACTTTCTATTGGAAATTCAGTCTTCTACTGAATCTACCTAGATCTCAAGTCTATTCCTGGTGCTATAATTTCCAGCTTCCGAGTTTCTCCTGAGATTCTCCCTCTTTATTTATTGACAAATTCTACCAGGAGTGAGAGTTAATATTGGGTGGGTGTTCCTTTGCCTTTTCATAAGAGAATTGCTGTGAGGACAAAGAGATTCAAACCATGCCTTTCCTGGAATTTCTGACTGAGGCAGCCTTTATACTATCAGATGGATTCCCAGTGTTTAGGAAAGGAGCAGGTTCATAGTCCTTGGTAGATGTTTTATTTTTTTTTTATTATGCATATGCTTTAGTTATGGTATGCTGTTTGTGTACTTACTGATACTTTTTTAAGGGAAAAAATGATCATGTTCTTCTATGGAGAGACAATGTTATTATGCCAAGGTCATATGTCTAGGGACCCCCAAAGGCATCACATTCAAGAAGGAAATGGAGTTCTTCAATAAGCTAATTTTAGATTGATTTAATACACAAATCCACACCCCTTTGACAACCAGTATGGCTCATGGAAATAGTAGAATGGTTCAAGCCAAGTTCAGAAGCAATCATCTGTCAAGGCCATTGGACACAGGATCCAAGTGATGATCTAGCCCTCAAGGATCTAGACTATGAAAAATGATTAAATAAAATTACACATTTTCGTAATTGTATATTTTGTTTTGAATGCCTTTTATTCCTATTCAAGACCTATTTGTTGGTGGTTTTTAAAAGAAATATTTACTGAAATTTCCTTTTCTTTTTTTTTAAAAGGAGAGGCAGCCAGGTATACAGCTGTAATGGTAATGTAATTTGAATTTGTAGATCCCTTTGTGTTAGCAAAGGTAGCAGCTACTTAACACTTAGTAATTGATCAAGCCTCTGTTGGGGAAACAGAAGGTATGAACTCCTGTCTCCTGTTGCTGACATAACAGAAAGGGGTTGGTTGAAACAGGAAGTATCTAATGTTGTGTACATAAGAAAAGTCCCAGAGAAGGACAGTCAAAATTTCTTGGGACAAGCATCTGTTGGCAGAGCAGCTAGAGAAGAGAGAATGGAGAACTGAGCCAGAATTTTCTGAGAACTTTTGGTGGTGGAGCTTCTTCTGAACAGGAGCCCAGGAGCCCAGGAGCCCAGGTGACAGAGGAGCCCAGGAACCAGGAGCCCAGGAGAAGACTGAGGAAGCATGATCGGAATGCTGAGACTTTGTTTGTGGCTTGGTTGAGCCTTGAATTCCTGGGAGCAGAAATTATGAAGGAATTGAGATGGACTGGACTTCAATGTGGAACACGACCTACCCAGACAGCTGGACAAGGAACTGGGAGCTGTCTGCCACTGAACCCAGGTGACAGTCTGGTGAATCCAGGTAGAATCTGGGACCATGAAAGGGGATCCAGGGAATATGAGAACCAGCCCCAAGTCAAGATGAAAAGACCTCTCCATGGGTACTGAGTAATGATGAAACTGTAGTTTACTAGTGATCTAGGGGTGGAGGGTCTGTATTTTCTGTTGTACTTAATGATTAATGATACTTACTAATTGATTGCTAAATAAGTGATTGATTGAATTAACTTAAGTGTGCCCCAGGAGTGGAAGACTTTGCCCCATGGGTGGAAGATTTTGACTATTGTACTTTGAGATGATTGTTCTTTGCTCTAAATATTGTGACCACTTTGATGAAAACTGTGTGGCCATTTTAATGATAAGCTGTTGTGAATATTATATTGTGATTTTCTGTGATAAGTTGTAATATTAAGAATGCTATACCTTGATTTCCTGTGAATGTTTTGCTTTGACTTGTTATGGAATAGAGTGCTCACTGTACTGCGTAATCAGAACCTTAAAAGCTGCTCATAGTAGCTTCTTCTGGAAAACTGCTCATGCATGGCATTACAACAGTAGATAGAGCACTGACACAGGAGTCAGGAGGACCCAAGTTCAAATCCAGCCTCAGATATTTGACACTAACTAGCTGTGTGACCCTGGGCAAATCACTTAAATCCAATTACCTGGTTAAAAACAACAAAAATAACAACAACAACAAAACAGAACAACCCTGAAGATAGAGTTAAAGTGAAGGGATAGAAGATTGCTCACTCTGAGAACCACAGAAAACAAGGCAGTAACTAGAGCTTCTGACTTGTGTAAGAAAATCTCCAGACCCAACACGGGACTCACCAGGGCCTATGTCCTGAGAGTAAAACAGTACTGAGTGATCATCTATCACCATCACCTGTCAGTTAAATATACAATGTAATTTGGTGGGGATAGTAGGAAGTAATACCTTCCATTCATAAAATGTCACATTTGTGAATAAAATAATGTACAACAAAGAACTTTGTAATGACAAAAGCACTATAGAAATGTAAGTTATGTATACTATGTAAATATATCTGAATAGAAACAAAAGTGATAGTCCATATTTGTGGGGTCCATTGTTCATTATAAGGGGTAGGGAATCATCTTTTAAAATGTGACATCAAAGAAAAAAATGCTATGAAGGATGAAACATAAAAAATGAGGTGAATAAAAAGTTGTTTCTATTTTAAAATGGTGAATTTTGAAGCAATTTTTTTCCTCTGGTAAAATTGATATCAGAATTCTCCAGTACTGCCCTCCACCCCCTCTTCCCGCCATAATTGTCCCAGTATGAAAAAACAGTGACACACCACACTGACACTATATAAGAAAACAAAGTTGGTATATTCCAGATTAACTGACTTCATTTCCATCAGTCTGGGCATTTATATAAAGAAGTATGGGGACAATTGATGCACCTTCCACACTATCAAATAGATTAATGGTCTCCATAATCAGTTTTGCTTATCCCTTTCTGAGAGCTGTCACTCAGTTCTATTACATGTGATTTTTCTGACCTACTAAATGTTTACCAGTAGTCTACACAATGAAAACTTAGGCAAAGTGGCTTGAATAGCTCCAACTGTTAGAGAAAAGGGGATACCAAAAGAGGAGAGAGGGAAAGGCAAAGAGAAGACAGATAGATATAGAAGTGAAAACAAAGATGGAAGAGATAGGTAGGGAAGTGACTAAAGAGAGGGATAAAAAGAGGGAGAGACAGAGTAAGGAGGGAGTAAAAAGGCATAGGGGAAGAGAGAGAAAAGGACAAAGAGAGGAAAGGAAGAGAAGAACATAGAAAGATAAGAAAGAATTATAATTTAAAGAATTCAGTTTGGCCATTATAATGGAAATAAGTACAACATTTTATCATATTTAAAGCACAACATAGCTGTAACCAAGAGGTACTTAATGGATTATGTTCAGGCTTCATAATCCAGGTAAAGGGATATTGAGAATGATCCATCAAGTCAGATTAATAGAGTAGATAGATGACTCAGGACAAGGTAGATAATGCAAATGCTATTTCAATGAGTCACCTTTGAAAAGGTCAGGAGCACAGCACTTGCCTGAAGAGAGCTCTTGGCTAAAAAAAAAAAAACAGTTTGGGCCAAAGGTAGTATGGGCATCAATGCTTCTTTTGCTGAATTATCAAACCATTACTGAAACCATTGAAGTCATAACTCACCTAATATTATTGAAGGGATTCTTCATAGTCTATGGCAGTTCAAGACTTAAAAAAGGAGGTTGGGGTAATACTAGGTCTTAGCTATATTATTATTGCTGTCTCATTTGCCACAAAGATGGCCCCAGCTGTGCAATAGGCATGCCACATTGATTGCATAATACTCACCCAGTAGGGCAATTACAGTCTATAGAGTGAACTTAGAAGAGAGACAAAACATCTGTAATGGTTTCTTCGGAACCATTAAAGTCTATCTTGTTAAGTCTCATTTTTAAAAAACTTCAGATCATCTATTGCTGTCTTGTAGACATTTCCTCTCAATCTGCTTTAATCTACTGGGTGCTGCCTGAGCATCAGAGTGTCTTCAAATCCATCATCTATTTCAATCCTGTGAAGTAGATAGCTGAGGTGCTACCCTCTTTTTGGAAATATGGAAATCGAAGGACTGAGAGCCTAAATGATTTTACTAAGGTCATATAGTAAGCAAGATCATGAAATGATATAAATGAACTTTGGAAACTCTAAATCATTAGAGATATGTGAAGTGCTATCAATATTTTGATGATTAATGTACAGTGTTTCCCCGATAAGACCTATCCCGAAAATAAGCCCTCCCCTTACTGTGTAAGATTCCTCTAAAATAAGCGCTCCCCCGAAAATAAGCCCTATTGAGATCGCTACTGTAGTGAAGGTGATCCTCTGCGCTACACGCTACATTATGGTACCCTCTGTATGCACCGTCCCCCCCCCCGAAACGCACACCGCGCTCCGAGCTGCATCCAATCAGAGCTGCAGCAGTGAGTGCGTCATCCTGTTCTTTATTGAATTTATTGAATAAAGGTACATTTTTTTGTTCACATTTACCTGTTTATTAAAATTGCTGTCAATGTTCATTAAAATAAGCCCTCCCCTGAAAATAAGCCCTCTGGTGTTTTTCTGTCCAAAAAAAAAAATAATAAGACAGTGTCTTATTATCGGGGAAACATAGGTATATTGCTAAACACAGATATATGGAGTATTTTTTGGCTCATGCTTTACACTTTCCACACACATTTTCTTTCATACTATGTGTATGCTTTCATACATATTTTCTCATTTACAAATGAGGCATTTCATGAATACAAGCTATGACTATATTATTGTTATCATTTTTATCATTGTTATTTTATTATTGCTGATTTGTAGCATGCCCACCAATGTGTGATATTCAATTATGGGAGTTTTGATGGTTACAAAAGTTAAAATTTCAGAAAAATCTGGTTTTGAAGTATTGGTCCCATCCATTTAACCCTCAAATCAATAATCAGAACTTCTTTCCTATTTGTGAATCTTTGTTGAACATCCATTGTAACATTACCATTGTTGTGCAAGGGGATTTTACCATCTATGTGCCATGCCTAACATGCAAATATAGAAAAAATTATTGCTTTATGTGTAGTACTATCTAAAAGTATACCATATGTATTTACCATGTATATACCACTATATACAAAGGGTGGGGAGGAAAGAAATGTGTTGTGTTTGAAATATGTAACCATTTGTAGATTGTTGTAGTAAAATACTTATATAGGCTTTAGGTTGATTACAAGTCAAGGATGAGTTATGGTAGCCAAAAAAGCTTGAACTACATTAAGAAAGGCATGCCTTCCAGGAATAAAGAGATGATAGGCATGCTGAACTTTGTCCTGATTAGTTCACATCTAGAATATCATGTTAAATTCTGGGCACCACTTTTTAGGAAGGAAATATAAACTGGAGAGTATTCAAAGAAGGTAACCAGGGTGATGAAGGGTCTCTGGTTTACATAATAAGATAACTGATTGAAGGAACTGGAGGGTATTTAGCCTGGAGGAAAGAATGTTCAAAGGATTTAGGATAACCTATGGCTAACTATTTGAAGGGCTTTCATTTAAAAGAGAGATTACACTATTCTGTTTGGTCTCAGAGGCCAGAAAAAGGAACAATCTCTCCCTCTGGAGGCAGCTAAATGGCCAAATGTGATAGAATGTTGGATTAGGTGTCAGAAAAACTAAATTCAACAGCTGTGACCCTGAGTAAGTCAATTAACATATCTTAGTCTCAGTTTTCTCATCAGAGGTAGCTAGGCTCTATGGATAGAGGCCTGGGTCAAAAGAAGATCTGAGTTCAAATCCAGAAATTTGTGACTTTGAGTAAGTCACTTAAGTTTTGCCTGTATCAGTTTCCTCAATGGCAAAACAACGATAATAGTACCTACCTTCCAGGGTTGTTGTGAGGATCCAGTGAGATAATATTTGTAAAGTACTTGGCATAGTTCCTAGAATACCATAGGTGCCTTAATAAATACTTCCTTCCTTTCTCTACTCAATCTATAAAATAGAGATAAAAAATAGTGTCTACCTTACAGGAGTGTTGTGACAAGTAAATGAGAAAATGTGTGAAAAGTGTTTTGTAGACCATAAGATGCTATATAGATGTTAGTTATTATTAGTAGAAAAATTAGGAGAAAAATTATACTAGGTCCACTATTACAGCCTATTAAAAATCTTTTGGGTACTTGACTATTATGTCATGTGCTGGTGGTATATTCCAGCTTTGTGTCATATGCAAACTTGAAAAGAAGGCCATTTATGCCTTCATCTAATATCCCCTGATTTTGGTTGCTAGTGTTTCTTCACTCTTTGGGAATATATAAAGATTCCTGGAATCTTTATAAGGAATGCTCAAACATAAATACAAAATTACATTCCAATGGCAAATAGAAATCATTTTTTGATTATTTGTCAGTTCAAATCATCCTTACCATTTGTCATGCTGATCAATACAGATAATCAAGAATTGACCATATATTTTTAAACCAATCTCCTTTGTGAACTGAATTTTAAAAATAAAGCAAATTAATCAATATTGTTTCATGGGCATGGTACAAGGTTTTAAAATCAAACTATCTAAGAGGATGTGAAATCAGTCAATATGTGCTAAATTTTAAGAGAAGACAAGCCATCCATATATTGGCATAATGGTAAACTATGCTACATTGTGAATAGGGATCCTTAGGGATTAGGGATTTCACTGATCCTCTTTTGGGACAGTTAAAATGAGACACCAGAAAACTTCAAATAGGATTGTGGAAATGAGAATGTACAGATTTATTCTAAACTGGCCTTATAGGAAAGGATGTTTTCAGGGAATTTACTTAATTATTGCTTTGATTTAATCCTGTGATTTGAAGAACTATTTATTCATGAAGCACTAGATTCAAGAATTAGTTTCTTCCAATCTGCCTTTAATGTTTATATGCCTACACTAGATCCTAGGGGGGAAATGCAAGGTCCTATTACTTATAAAGAGCCTCCATTCATGTCCTATTTGTCATTTGGCTCTGGGATAACCTCATATATACCTGTGCTTTTCTCAACCTAATAAAGTCAACAGTGGGATTTTCATACTTTGCATGCTGAATGAAATTCCTCAGAGCTCTAATTTAAAGAGGTTACATTTGGGTACTCACAAAAAAGAAGAGAACAAAAATAAAAACTAGAGAACCTACCTGAGGTTCTAAAGTTCAGATTAAAGACACTTTATTGGTTTTAGCTTGTAATAGTTCACAGAGCGATTTTGCAAAGTGCTCTGGGACCATACACAAAGAAAGCTTGTAAGTGCATTTTACATGGTATTGTATTAACAGCAGATTATAAAGGCATTATCAACTCACAATACTAAAGTAGAAAAGCACGCAGAGGCTTAATATTTCAGAAGAATAACAAAAGAGACAGGATAACTAAGTCATTTAACTGAATATGCAAAAGTTTAACAGGGTTATCAGCATTTATAGCTTTCAATGGGATACAATGATGACATTTTTAGGCACAACTCCCCCAAAACGGGACACTAAAATTTAGAAGTGATGGCTCCTATGCCAGGCTATTATAACCCTAATGACAGTCCTATTAAAATGACCTATATTCTTTAATAAGTGGGAGTTAGTTCTGGGTTTCTGGTTAGGAAAACTTGACTTCAGTTCCCAACTGTGACACTTCCTGACTCTGTGACTCTGGACAGTTCACTTAACACACACACATATGTATATATATATGCATACATGTACACATGTATACATATGTGTGTGCACACACATACTTAAAATATCCTTAGGATTTATGCTAGACAGGATTGCAATCTGTTTTGGTAAAAGAAATTCTGACACAGTGTATACCCTATGTCACATATCTATAATAACATAAAGCAACTAGAAATCACAGATTCTTTGTGTATTCATTCCTTCTCAAGCCTTAGCAAGGTGTCTCACACAAAGTGGGTGCTTAATGAATAATCATGACTGTTACTCTAGTTGTTGAAAAGGGAAAGGTTTTATTTTATTTTAAAACATATTTTATTTCATGAAATATTTCTCAATTACACAAACTTTTTAACATTTCTTTTTTCCCAAAATTTTGAGTTCCAAATTTTCTCCCTCTCTCTCATTTCTTCTCTCTCCTTGAGAAGGCAAGCAATTGGATACTAATTATACATATGAAGTCATGAAAAATATATTTCCATAGTGACCATTTTGCAGAAGGAAAAACAGACAAAAAAAGTGAGAAAAAGAAAGTAAAAAAAAAGTAAGCTTCAATCAGAATTCATCAATTCTCTTTCTGCAACTTGATAGCTGTTTTCATCATGGGTCCTTTGGAAATATGTTAGATCATTGTCTTGATCAGAGTAGCTAAGTTTTTCACAGTTTATCATCCTTAAAATATTGCTATTACTGTGTATAATGTTCTCCTGGTTCTGCTCATTTCACTTTACATCAATTCATATAAATCTTCCCAGGTTTTTCTGTAACCATCTTGCTTGTCATTTCTTATAACACAATAATATTCCATCACAGTCATATATCACAACTTGTTCAGTCATTCAGCAATTGATGATCATTCCCTCGATTTGCAATTCTCTGCTGCCACAGAAAGAACTGTTATAAATATTTTTGTGCATATGGGTCTTTTCTCTTTTCTTTGATCTCTTTGGAATACAGACCTAGTAGTTGCATTGCTGGGTCAAAAGATATGTATATATATATAGTTTTATAGCCCTTTGGGCATAGTTCCAAATTGTTCTCCAGAATGGCTGGACCAGTTAATAATACAACACTGTATTAGTGTCCTGTGTCCCAGTTTTTCCACATCCCCTGCAAAATTTGTCATTTTCCTCTTCTCTCATGTTAGGCTACTGACAGTTGTGAAGTGGTACCCCAGAGTTGCTTTAATTTGCATTTCTCTAATCAGTAATGATTTCAATGATTTTTCTTGTGACTTTTGATAGCTTTGACTTCTTTCAAAAACTGCCTGTACATGTAATTTGACCATTTGTCAATTGGGGAATGGCACTTATTTTAATAAAATTGGCTCAGTTTCCTATATATTTGAGAAATAGTGCCTATGCAATAAACTAGCTATAAAATTTCCCCAATTTGTTTTTTTCCTTCTAATTTTGAATGCATTACTTTTATTTATGCAAAAACTTTTAAAAATTTTATGTAACCAAACATTCATTTTTCTTACTCTAATACTTTCTAACTTATATTTGATCATACACACTTCACTTGTCCACAAATCTGGCAGGTGCATTTTTTCCTGCTCCCCTCATTTACTTATGATACCTCCCTTTATGACTAAATCATGTAAACATTATAACTTTATCTCAGTATATGGGGTGGGATTTTAGTCTATACCTATTTCCTGCCAAATGGTTTTGAGTTTTCCTGGGAGTTTTTGTCAGATAGTGACTTCTTTCCCCAGAAGTTTGGATCATTGGGTTTATCAAACACTAGATTACTATGGTCATTTACTTTACTATGTAATATATAACTAATCCACTCTATTGATCCACCACTCTATTTCTTAGTAAGTACTGGATTGTTTTGATGATTATAGCTCCATAAAATAGTTTGAAGTCTAGTATTGCTTCTTTACATTCCCCCCCATTAATTCCCTTGATATTCTAGACCTTCTCTTCTTCCAGATGAATTTTATTATTTTTTTTTCTAGATCCATAAAATAATTCCTTGGTATTTTGTTTAGCATGTCACTGAAAAAGTGAACTACCTTAGTTAGAATTGTTATTTTATTGTATGGGCTCAGCCTGTCCATAAACAATTAATTTTTCTCCAATTGTGTACATTTGCCATTGTGTGAAAAGTGTTGTACAATTGTGTTTAGATACTTCCTGAATTTTTCTTGGCAGATAGACTTCCAAGTATTTTTTGTTGTCTGCAGTTATTTTAAATGGAATTTCTCTTTCTATCTCTATCTGATCTGTTTTGTTAGTAGCATATAGAAATAATGATTTCATGTTTGTTTATTTTATAGCCTGAACCTTTACTAAAGTTATTGTTTTAACTAGTATTTTAGTTGACTCTCTAAGGTTCTCAAACTATACTATCATATTATCAGATAAGAGTGAGTGTTTTGTTTCTTCATTGTCTATTTTCATTCCTTCAGTTTCTTTTCTTCTTATCTTATTGCTATAGCTAGCATTTCTAGTACAATGTTGAATAATGATGATGATAATGGACATCCTTGCTTCACTCTTGTTCTTGATAGGAAGGCTTCAAGTTGATGCCTATTATGGAAAATACTGTGTCTTTTTTTAAAATAGATTTATCATTTTAAGAAATGTCCCATTTATCCTCATGCTTTGTAGTGCTGTTTTTTTTTAAAGTAATGAGTCTTGTATTTTGTCAAAGTATTTTTCTGCATCTATTGCTATATGATTTTTGTTGTTAATGTTATTGATGTGGTCAATTATGCTGATGGTTTTGCTAAAATTGAACCAGTAGTGCACTGCTATTACAAATTCTATTTGGTCATAGTGTATGATCTTTGTGATATATTGTTGTAATCTCACTGTCTGCATTTTATTTAAATATTTTGCATTAATACTAATTAAGGAAATTGGTCTATAGTTTTCTTTCTCTGTTTTTGATTTCCCTTGTATAGGAATCAAAACCATATTTATTTTATAATTGGAATTTTATTTTTCCTACTCTTTCAAATACCTTATTTAGTATTAAAATTAATTGCTCCTCAAATGTTTGGTAGAAATCACTTGTAAACATATCTGGTTCGGGGGAGTTTTTCTTAGGGAATTCATTGATGACAGTTTATATTTTTAAAATATTCATCCATTGTAGTTAGATTGACAGTTCTGCTGGCATATAATTGGGCAAAACAACTCCTAATATTTGCTCTAATTTAATCTTCATTGAAATTGAATTCACCCTTTTGATTTTTGATATTGTTCATTTGGTTTTCTTTTTTCTTTTTAATCAAATTTATCAATTGTTTATCCATTTTACTTTAAAAAAAATAAAAAAAACTAGCTCCTTAGTTCATTTGCTTTTTTTATATTTAATTTTGTAAATTTCTCCTTTGATTTCAAAATTTCTATTTTGGTATTTCATTGGGTATTTTTAATTTGTTCTTTTTCTATTTCTTTAGTTGCACACCCAGTTCATCAATCTGCTCTTTTGCTTTTATATTGTTGTGTATGTTTAGATATATAAATTTTCTCCAAGTGCTCCATTGGCTGCATTACACAAATTCTGGTATGTTGTCTAATTGTTGTCATTCTTTTTAATCAAATTATTGATTTTTCTTATTATTTATTTCTTGACTCACTCATTTTTTAGATTATATTATTTAGTTTTCAATTTTTAGTCTCTGCTCCCTTTATCAAATGTAATTTTTATTGCATTATTATCTGGAAAGGATGCATTTTTTTTCTGCCTTTCTTCATTTGATTGTGAGGCCTTTATGCCCTCATACATGGTCAGTTTTTGTGAAGGTGCCATGTACAGTTGAGAAAAAGGTAAATTCCTTTCTATTTCCATTCAGTTTTCTCCAGAGGTCTATCATATCTAACTTTTCTAAGATTCTATTCATCTCCTTATTTTGTTTCATGTTTATATTATGGTTTGATTTATCTATCTCTGAGAGGGGAAATGTGAAGTCCTCCATTTGTATGGTATTACTGTCTATTTCCTCTTATAATTAATTTAACTTTTTCTTTAACAATTTGGATGCCATGTCATTTGCTGTATATGTTTAGTGTTGATATTATTTGTTTTTCTTTGGAGCCATTTAGCAAGATGTCGTTTTCCTGTTTATCCCTTTTTATTAGGTCTATTTTTGCTTTTGATTTGTCTGAGATCATGATTGCTTCCTCTGCCTTTTTTTACCTTGACTGAAGCATAGTAGATTCTGTTCCAGCCTCTTATTTTAACTCTGTGTCTCTATAATTCAAATGTTTCTTGTAAATGACGTGTTGTTGGATTCTGGTTTCTAATACATTCTGCTATCAAGTTTCCATTTTGTAAGTGGCTTCATTCCATTCACATTCACAGTTAGGATTACTAACTGCATTTCCCTTCATCCTATTTTCTTCTATTCATTCTTCTCTCTCTCTCTCTCTCTCTGTCTCTCTCTGTCTCTCTCTCTCTCTGTCTCTGTCTCTCTGTCTCTGTCTTTCTCTCTCTCTCTGTCTCTCTCTGTCTCTCTCTCTGTCTCTGTCTCTCTGTCTCTCTGTCTCTGTCTGTCTCTCTGTCTCTCTCTGTCTCTCTCTCTCTGTCTCTGTCTCTCTGTCTCTGTCTCTGTCTCTGTCTCTGTCTGTCTCTGTCTCTCTCTCTGTCTCTCTCTCTCTCTCTCTCTTTCTCTCTCTCTCTGTCTCTCTCTCTTTATCTTCTCTTTCCTCCAAAATCTATTTTGCTTTTGATCATTCCCTTATTTTATTTGTTCTCCCTTATGTCACACATATCCCCTTTCTCTTATATCATTCCCCTTCTACTTCCCCATTGGGTAAGATTGATTTCAAGTTATCAATTGAGTATATTTTCCTCAGTATTTTTGTACCTCTTAACCAAGCTGTTAATTACATTTTCACAAATTTCTTCCTTCACTGTCATTTCTTTACCTAATTTTTCTTCTAGCACTCTTATGAGATTTTAAAAATCTTTTCTTGACTTTTCTAGGAATTCTTGTAGCACTTGTGTCCAATTTATTTATTTTTTCTTTGAGGTTTTGCTTGTAGTTCTCTTTATTTCATTGTCTTCTTCTGAGTTTTCTTGATTTTCTCTGTCACCATAGTAGCCTTTTTTTGGTCAGGCTTTCTTTTTTGCTCATTTTCTACCCTATTTTTTAATTTTTAGTTTTGTGTTAAAGTTGGGCTCTGTACCCATTGTGGAGGATTGGGAAGCATAGAGAAATACTACCTAAAGCTTCATTTTTTATATAGTTGTTTTCAGAGTTCTGGGAATTTTGAAGTTTTTGGAGTTTCCAAGATGGGAAAATATGTGGTCACTGCTCTCCTGTTTTGCACTCTAGTAGTCACTCTGGAAGGGTCCCTGATCTCGTGGAAGTGTAATCAAGACTGCTCCCCATGGTCTCTGCTCCATTGGGACTGGAATTTATACTGTTCCTAAGGGTTCCTGATCCCTTGTGACCAAAATCAATGCTGTTTAACAGGAATCCTGCTTCCTCTTGACCAAAAATGCTTTTTCTAACCTTGGACTCTGGTCCAGAAATATATATAGTCAATAAAATTTTCAAACAACATCTGGTCCTGCATCCAATACTAACAAAGAGAGTCCTGTAATCTCTCTCTTATCTCTTTCCTGGTCACCTTTCCATCTTTAGCTTGAGAGCTCCTGAAGCTGTTGCTGTTTCCATTGCTTTCTCTCCACCTGGTCCTGCCAGGCATTTCATCCATGTGGAATCCAGGCCAGTCTCCTTCCCCATGTCACCGATCTCTCTTCAAACCTCCTGTGTCCTTTTGGGCTAGAAGAATGACTTGTCTTGATCTTTTGTTGTCTTTGCCACTCTAGAATTTGATTTTAAGTGTTATTTTAAAATTATTTATATGGGAATGTTGGGAGAGCTTGATTGAGTGCTTCTTCTATTCTGCTTTCTTGACTCTACCACTGCCCACCCACCCCCAAGAAATTGATCTTTAAACTTTCCATCTATATGCTTAACACTGATTCCTGGAGCCAAACAATCATTAAGAATTTACTAAACATCTCATGTGAATGGCACTGTGCTAAGCACTGGGGATATAAACACAAAGAGAGAAACATTTCCTTCTCACAATGAGCTTACATTCTAATGGGGTAGACCAATAATACATCTATAAATATACACAGTATAAATATGAAGTGAATACATGTAAATATATTCAAAGTGATTAAATCCAAGATAGTTTGAGAGGAAAAACACTAGTAGTTAGGGTGTTCACAGAAGGCTTTATGTAAAATAATTCACGTATGATTGAACTGAATCTTAAAAGAAGTAGTCTCTATGAGATGGAGGTAAAGAGAGAATGAATTGTGGGAATGGGGGTATCAACCAGACTGGAACGAGCCTCTAATCTGAAATTGGCCAGAGTCAAACAGAACAATCCAGAGTCAAGTGTGTCAGAGATTAAAGAGTTTAATTAATTTCAGAGTAAGGAAAATTCTTTTAAGCAAAAAACAAAAACCCTCCTGAGGAGGAGGGCTTAAAATGCTGAAGCAAAGGCAGGTCTTACATATTAAGAAAAAACAAAACAATATATAACTTGATTGGACTATGACACAATCATTTTCATTAATTTCCAAGGCAGGCTTGTGTGTGGAAAATACAGGGATTCCTGGGTCCTGTGGGAACAGTTCTTAAATTGATTGTCTTAAGTCTTAAGGGTCATTCAAGACATGTGATAATTCAGTAGGGTACAGAACCAGAGTTAGCCTGCCGGGATCAGAAGTGCAGTCAGTTACAAGAAACAGAGATTGTGAGCATGTCAGGAGATGTGATGGGTGGCTCTAAGGTTTCTAGGAAATAGGAGGAGCTCCAACAAATCTAAACAGTTATTGATTAATATGAAAATCATAATCCTTTAGTGCACACCTGGTGCTGGTCAAAGCAATGCACTTTGCCAGAGGGTGAGATCATCCAGAGCACAAAGGATTATGGTTATGTCAAGCTCAGGGCACAGCCTGCTTTCAGGGACTTAGCTTTGGGAAACAGGGTCTCTCCAAAAACCTTGACAGGGACAACCCATGTAAAGGCATGGAGGTGGAAAAGAGAATATCACCTGTAAAGAACAGAGAAAAAGATCATTGAATTGAATTGAAGTGCAGGAAGGGTTGTCATGTCCAATGAGTTTGAGTTTACTTTTTTATTTTGCTTTTTGGGGGGGGCAATTGGGATTGACTTGCCCAAGGTCACATGGCTAGTTTTTTGTGCCAAGTGTCTGAGGCCAGATTTGAACTCAGGTCCTCCTGATTCCATGACCGGTACTCTATTCACTGCACCACCTAGCTGCCCCTTGACATGGAGTATCTGAATTTCAGTAAGACATTTGACAAGATATTTCATGATATTTTTGCAAACAATATTGAAAAAAAAATGTGAACTTAGAAGTGGTTTCCTAACCAACCTCAAAGAATAGTGATTGATGTTGTTAAAGCCTACTAAAATGTCCTTTTTGAAGTTCAACTGAACATATTAAGAAATAATAATTTTTATTTTTTATATTCTATTATTTATTTGGGACAGCTAGGTGGTACAGTGGAGATACTACTGGGCCAAGAGTCAGGAGCACCTGAGTTCAAATTTGCTTTAGATGCTTACTATCTGTGTGACCCTAAGCAAGTCACTTAATCTTGTTTGCCCCAGTTTCCTTATCTGTAAAATGAGATGGAAAAGGAAACAGCTAAGTATGAAAGTATTTTTTCTAATAAAATCCCAATTGGGGTCACAAGAGCTGGACATAACTGAAAAGCAACTGAACAGAATATTATTTATATTGGGTAGGGATATGTCCAAAGGCATGGGTCGGGGGGGAGGAATGGGTAATACTAGTTTGAACATTTCTCTCTCTAGGCTAAACATACTTGAAATATATAACACTGTTAATTTAAATAGAATTGTTTCTGACAGGCCTGCCTAAAAAAGAGTAAAATATTAATATTATTTTCTCAAACAATGTCAATATGGAAGAATGTCTCTGGTGGATTATCATAGCACTCTATTATCCATATTATTTCAACATATTTATCAGGCTGATGTAGAGGCATAGATGACAAACTTATCAAATTTTCAATTGATATTGAACTGGAAAAATAATTAATATATTGGTTGACAGAATCCTGATCCAAAATATCAGTTGAATGTAAATAAACATAAAGTCTTATACATTTGTTCAAAAAAATCAACTGCACATATCTAAAGAATAGAGGCTATATAGCAGTTTTGGTGAAAAAGACCTGGGGATTTCAGTGGGCTGTGAGCTCAATGTGAGTCAAAAATATGATACAATGGTCAAAAAAGCTAATTGAATCTTAAACTACACTGATAGAATTACTAGCTTTTCACAAAAGCCCTATTATGATGCCTCATTGTAGCATGAAGATGACCCTGTTTTTTCTAATGCATGATAACTGAATACATGAATATTAGTATCAATGACATGACTGTTTATTGTCAAAGGACCAGCCTAGTTAAATACGGAGAGGATCATCAACAGTGGGTTGGCTTCTAAGTGATAAATTTGTTTCCTGTGACAATGCATGAGACAAAAGAAATGTCTCTAGTCCTATGCAACCACCTCTTCTGTCTCTTTGATGATCTTATCAGGGCTGTGGAAAAGAGGCCCAGAGGGAGCAGAGCTGAAATGGTGGAGTGAAAACAGCCAGACCACCGGTTCCCGACACCTCACACTGTGAGCTTCAGTGTAATCTTGGGGAAGCACAGAAAGCCTCAGCACACACCAGCCAGCTGCAGCTCACCTCCAGGTAAGCTACAGCATTATATAGCTTCCAGGTGCCAGAACCAGAGGCTACAAGATAGAAAACCAGAAACCAGGCCCCTAGCTCTTAGCACAAGAATTGTGGGACAGAGTCCCCTGTGCCCCAGAAGCAAGAGATCCACTTTAAAAGTCAGGGAAAAAAGCATCCCCAAGGGTAAAAAGCAAATTAGAAAAGCAAAGACCATACACTTTTATCATGGGGACTGGGAGGATCAAAATCTGAATTCAGAAGAGGCCACATGGATACTATACCTACAACTGAAACCTCAAAAGGGAATATGAACTGGTCTCAAACCCAAAAAGCATTATTGGAAGAGCTCAAGAAGGATTTTAAAAGTCAAATTAGAAGGTGTGGCCAGGTGGCACAGTGAGTAAGAGCACCAGCCCCAGAGTCAGGATGACCTGGGATCAAATCCGGGCTCAGATACTTAGTACCACACCCAGAAATAACTGGCTGTGTAACCTTGAGAAAGTTACTTAACCCCAATTGCTTCAAAAAAAAAAGTCAAATTAGAGAGGCAAAAGAAAAATTGAACAATTCTCTTTAAAATACAATTGACAAAATGGAAAAAAAAATCACCGGAGAGAACAACCCCTTAAAAAGTACAATTGGCCAAATGGGTAAGGCAATACAAAAGCTAAGTGAAGAAAATAATTTGTTAAAAATTAGAATTGGGCAAGTAGAAGCTAATGATTCTATGAAGCATCAAGAATCAGTCAAACAAAATCTAAAGAATATAAAAATAGAAGAAAATGTAAAATATCTCATTGAAAAAAATGGCTGACCTGGAAAATAGAACCAGGAGAGATAACAATAAGAATTATTGGTATACTGGAAAGTCATGATGAGCCTGGACAGTATCTTCCAAGAAACCATAAAGGAAAACTGCCCTGAGGTCCTAGTACCAGAGGGTAAAATAGTCACAGAAAGAATCCACTTTTCACCTCCTGAAAGAGATACCAAATGGAAAATGCCAAGGAATATAGTAACCAAATTTCAGAATTATCAGCTCAAGGAGAAAATACTACAAGCAGACAGAAAGAAACAATTCAAATATTGTCAAACTACAATCAGGATCATACAGGACCTTGAAGCTTCTACATTTAAGATCAGAGGGATTGGAATATGATATATTGTAAATCAAAGGAGCTTAGACTGCAACCAAGGATCAACTACCCAGCAAAATTGAGCACAGTCTTTCAGCCAAGGAGATGGAAATTCAGTGAAGTAAGGGACTAATGAAGGTCAGAGATAAATGGAAAATTTGACCTGCAAATACAAGGTTCAAGAGAGGCATAACAAAATTGTGATGTATCCATGCCTACCCATCTTGTATGACTCTTGTCCATGTACTGCCATGAAGCCAACACAGAGAATACATACTGATAGAGGTCTTCCTTACTTTCTACTGACATTGATGGTGTATCAGTGGAGCACCCTTACTGTTCACTTGTCATCTCTTAATCTTCCCATGTGACCAGAACATCTTTACTTTATACTGTACATTTCTTTGATGTCATTTTTCATTTCGGATTTTATTTGAAGTTCTTAGGTGGTACTATGTTGCAACCTGATTACACTTTTCATGTGCCTTTGTTAACTATTATATTCCCTGCCTGATCTTCAAATAACATTAGGAAAATATATATTTAAATGAAATTTTGACTATTTAAAATATCACTATTAAGGTTGGGGGAAGCTGTATAACTTTACAAAAGGAACTATGAAATTATGATTCCTAGACCTTAGAAAACCTCTTCTTAATCCTACTTCAAGGTAAAATAGCATCAGATAGAAAAAATAAATAAGTAAATTATCTCTCCTTCCACCCCACCCCACCCCAACCCCAGCTTCATCTCACCAATGCCAGAAGGACAGAAATATATAATACCCTAGAAAAGGATAAATCATCTCTGATTGACATAACTTTAGAGACTCATTTTTCTTTAGATCTAGAACTAAACAATTTAATGTTTCTATAAATACTCTAACACCATAAAGGTGCTATAAAAGTATTTAGAAGTCATAAAATTGGGATAACTGTTAGAAGCTAGGGGAAAAGGGATCTCCCAGGGACTCTATCTACACTCTTCAGTTGGGGAGGGTAAGAGAAGAATATTAAAATGTAATTTGGATATATTTAACAAAATAAATAAAAATACAATATAACATAAGGGGGGGGGTGAAATCCATTTGTTCTTATGAATCCTAGTGTTTTTAGTAGGAACTACAAGTAATTGTATTTTGTCAAGTTTTTTCCCCCTCTATCTATTGAAGCAAGTGTATGACTTCTTTTGTTTCTGTTATTGATATTCTCAATTATGTTTTAAATGTCTTTAATATTGAACCAGCTCTGCATACCTGGTATAAATCATAACTGACCATAGTGTATGATCTTTGAAATATATTGCTATTATGAAAAATAATAATTAAAGTAACTCTGTGGCTCCTCTTCTACCCACCAAACTGGGAAAGATGAAAAGAAGAGAAATATAACAAAGGTTGAAAAGACACTGTTTAAATGGGTATATTAATGTACTTTTTGTAGGTCTGTGAAGTGGCCTAGTTACTCTGGAAAGCAATTTGGAATCTAGCTCCAAAAATTACTAAACTTTGCATACTCTTTGACTCATTAATACCTCTTCCAGAATTATACTCTCAATAAGAATAAAGAAAGAGGAAAAGGTCACATATGCACAAAAATATTTATTGTAACTTTCTTCATAGTAGCAACAAAACAACAATAATAACAAAATCTGAAACATATATAGGTTCCCACCAGTTGGGGAAAGGCTAAAGAAATAATGGCATAAAATGTAATTGAATATTATTTTTCCATAAAAATGAAAAACATTGGGGCAGAGCCACAATGAAAGGCTTATGGCCTCATGCAAATGCCTAATCAAATGGGAAGATTCAATCAGAGTTCAGGGGGGTTGCCAGAGCCTGCACCCATCATTACCATAAAGTGTTGAGGTATTGGGATAGGGGTGCTTGAGACCCCAAAATACCAACATGCTGGGTCCTGCCAAATGATTTCAACTCAAGTCTTCTCTCAGCCAAAGAAAAGCAAAGTTTATTAAAGATTTGCCATATTGGGTAGACTCTTAAGGAGCCTTAGTATCTGTGACACTTGTACTGGACAAGTGAGCCAAAATCAGCTGACACAGAGGGCAGAGTCAAGATGGCAGAGTAGAAACAGGACTTCCATGTGACTCTGGCTTTCACCTCCTCCAATAAATGTAAAAAAACTGATTCTAGACAAACTTTGGAGCTACAGAACCCACAAAATGACAGAGAGAAGCTAACCTCCTGCTGAAGACAGTCCAATAGGCCGGCAAGAAGGGACCAGAACAGCACTCTGGGAGCTGAGCCCAGCCCCACATGAGCCAGAGGTTTTAGCCTCAGGCTGTCACAACTAGCCACCAGCTGGAGGGATTTCGGATCACCAGCAGCTGTGGTGGTTTCCAGAATTATCAACACATAGATGCTAAGGACAAAGTGAGAGGTCAGTGCGGTGTGGACTTTGGGATCCGGTAGTTTGGGAGTGTGGTCCGGTCTTTACCCCCTGCAGGAAAAAGCCACTAAGGCACTGTGATCATGCAGCCACCATCACGTGGCAGCTTCATCTCCTGGCTTGAAGATTGTTGGGGGACCAAGTGAACAGTATGAGGGGTAATCACTCTTTCTTTAACCTGCTTGGATCTGGATTGAGGTCTAGGGTGGAGGTCCTGGGGTGTGTGACAAGATTTCCTGCGGAAGCTCAGAGATGGCATCCAACTAACATCTGCAAAAACCCCAGCAATTGGGACAAAGCTCCTCTGTCTGGTAGCAGAGTCCTACTATGGCAAAAAGCTCAAAAGTCAAGTAATTGAGTCACAACATGAGCAAGCAAAGGAAGAAAAGCAAGCAGAGCAATTCAACTTTACACTCCAATTTTGAGGACAAAAAGGATCAAAGCATGGAACAAGAGGAAGACAATGAAGTCAGAACTTCTGCACCAAAAGCTTCCCCGAAAAACATGAGCTGGTTACAGGCCATAGAGGACCTTAGGAAGGATTTTGAAAACCAAATAAGAGAAGTGGAGGAAAAACTGGGAAGAGAAATGAGAACAATGCAAGAAAAATATGAAACGAGAGTCAACAACCTGACTGACTTAAAAATAGACTAACTCAAATGGCAAAACAGGCTCAAAAAGACAATGAGGAGAAGAATGCCTTAAAAAGCCAAATTTGCCAGATGGAAAAAGAATCTGAAAAGCTCGCTGAAGAGAATCATTCCTTCAGAATTAGATTGGAGCAAATGGAAGCTAGTGATTTTATGAGAAATCAAGATACTATTAAACAGATCCAAACAAATGTAAAAATAGAAGGTAATGTGAAATATCTCATTGGGAAAACCACTGACCTGGAAAATAGATCCAAAAGAGATGATTTAAAAATTATTGGACTACCTAAAGTCATGATCAAAAAAAGAACCTAGAAATCATCCTTCAAGAAATTCTCAGGAAAATCGCCCTGAAGTTTTAGAAGCAGAGGGCAAAATAGAGGTTGAAAGAATCCACTGATCACCTCTTGAAAAAGATCCCAAAAAGAAAATTTGGAAAATTATAGCCAGGTCCTGTAATTCCCAGATCAAGGAGAAAATATTACAAGCATCCAGGAAGAAACAATTTGAATATTGTGTAAACACAACCAGGATAACACAGGATCAGGCAGCTTCAACACTGAGGGAGTGAAGGTCTTGGAATTTGATATTCTGGAGGTCAAAGGGGCTGGGATCACCTACCAAGCATAACTGAGTATCATGTTTCAGAGGAAAGTATGGTCATTCAATGGAATAGGGGACTTTCAAGCATTCTTGATTAAAAAAACTGAGTTGAATAGAAAATTTGACATTCAGATACAAGAAGCAAGAGAAGCATGAGAAGGTGAACAGGGAGATGAAATCATAAGGAACTTATCAAAGTTGAACTATTAACATTCCTACATGGACAAATGATAATTGTAACTTATGAAAGTTTTCTCAGTATAAGAATAGTTGAAGGGAATAGAAATGTGTAGATAGATAGATAGATAGATAGATAGATAGATAGATAGATAGATAGATAGAT